>NC_072740.1:16386727-16686727 GCF_026930045.1 Uloborus diversus
ATCCCCCGCCTATTGCCCAGATGACGGGACTGTATGTGGGTAAATGGAAAATGAGAAATGGGGGATGTCATAAAGATACCGTTACAGCTTTCAACAAGAACATTAGTAAACAATGAATAAACTAAAATGGAATGGGTAGCAACGTAATGCAACTTTGAAACCTCGTTATTTTAAAACAAATTCGGCATACTTTTAAACAAGAAGTAAATTTTGATTTCCTTGTGGAGAAAACCTAATGAATTAAATATTTGGTTCAAAGCAGTTATAAGAAATGGTACCAATATTTGGAATAATTAGTCTAAATATAGTAGAGGTTTCTTGAACTTTTGGTGAAGCAAATAGTTTAGCAAAATGAGCAATAGAAAGAAGAATCACGGGTTTAACGCTCTTTGAAACAATTTGAGCTAACGTAACTATTGAAGTATTGCCTCTTAATTCCTTACAATGGGACTGTTTATTTATTGCTGATTAAATATTAATTGCAGTCTGATCATTTGTTTTATCACTTTCATCAACGCAACATGATTCGATAATAATTTGAAAAAAAAAAAAAGAAAACCCGTAAATTACCATTTGGTCATGACAAGTTGAATATTAGAACTTATATTCTTAACGTAGCGACGGACTGAATTTACAACATGTTTTCAACCCTGTTTTTAAGAATTCTTCACTAAAACCAACATTAGAAGCAGTAAAATGATGAAACAACTCTGTCAGAAAAAGTTAAGGCGCAAAATTTAAACGTTTTCTTTTGAAGAAATAACGTTAGAAAGGGAATTTTTACTCAAAACAGCCAAAATGCCACTGTGTCAATACTTTATATTAATTACTATTTTATGAATTGTAGAAAATCCATTTTAAGTACGTAGTCGACTATTGGGCACATCAACCAAACAGTATAGAACCAGTGGTCAATCTTCCATGGCCGACTATTGGAAATGCATAAGAATTCAGTACCCCAGTGGTCGGCCACCCCTCTAAAAATAATTGAGTCAAAGAAGGAGTTTATTTTTTAATTGAAACGTTACGTTATACAATCCATTAAAACGTAAGTAAAAGCAAATTTACGGTAGAACGAAAAAAAGAAGGGTACTTAACATTTAAAGATGATGTGTCTTAACAAAAAAATAAGCAGAATCGCAAACTTGGATGACGGGCACACCATTTAAAATAAAATGACCCGTTGCTACTTAATGAAAAGTAATTACAACTTCAATGTTGTTGGATGACAATTGGGGATAAGTAAAGGAATGTGAGAATGCATCATATCCGATTTTTGAAAAACATATTCTATTTATAAGCAGTTTTATATCCCTGTGGCCGACTCCTGGAGCACTTACCCTATGCAGATTTAAAGATTAACTGCAATTATTGAGTGTTGTAACCAAAAAATTATATACTTATTTTATTTCATACTTTTTGGTGAGATCCAAGCTAGTTATAGTTTTTAGATTTAAAAAAAAAAAAAAAAAAAAAAAACAGATATATTTTATCGGATCTTTTGGATTCGCGATAACACTTATTTGAATTTACCGAACACCCCCAGAAGTTTCCTCCCGAGCTACGGGTCCCGACTTGTTCTTTCTCACTCCTTTTACTATTTTATAATTGAGATCGAAGTAAAAAATATATTATTATTTTTGTTTGAAAGTGATTACTTAGAAAATGTTCAGCAACAAAACCGTTTACTGACAGTTGCTTTAGTTAAAGAAAGTTAAAAAACAAGCAAACTTGGGGATTGCGTAGGTAGCTATTAACAGAAGGTTCGATACACAGTCAAACCGGCTGGTTGCCAATGACAGTTATTTTCTTATTAGTAGGTCTTTATATCTGTAATCGAACCAATTGGTAGTCATTTTTATTAAAAAAAAAAAAATGCAAAGAGAGTCGGTGGAAATTAAAGAAAAAAAGAAGGTCGGAGTCTGCATGTTTACCAACGACACCGACTTCTTTATTTCAAAATCAGTCTGACTTCGAATCTGACTCCACACCCCTGAACCGACTTACAGAGCGATGTCACATGATAAGTCAATTAATTACTTTTCAATCTCAATGTATTTTCAACATTTGGTGTTTTCCAAAGCAGTAATTATTTTGAATGCACGCAAACAAATATGTAGTTATTGTTGATGAAGTTTATCTGTGCACACAAACAATCTCTCTAATTATTACCCTTGTTGACGGGGACTGCCCCCCCCCCCCTATAAACTATTCCCATCCCGGAATATTTCAAAGTAAAATTTTTATTTTAAATAAAGCAAGTCATAGTTTGTTATGGCATAATAATAAAATGAGAATAGCTTCAATTTGAACCGTAAAAATTGAGTATGTACACTCAAATTTTTGAAGTCGTACTAAAAAAAAAAGAACGTAAAATTTAAAATTTTGTAAATTTTTGGGAAGGAGGTTAAGTTGTTGCGTGAGGCAGTTTTCATGTAATGGAAATTAATCCTTCAATGTAACTCTACAGTATGCTGAATTACCTTTTATTGCTCAATAAGTTTGGTGAAATAATATAAGATCGAGTAAAGGCCCAAATAAATGAATACAAAGTGTATTTCTATGAAAAATGAAAATTTGAGTTTGAAAAAAAAAAACTGGGGTAAGAGTGAATTAAAATGAATGTAATACCTAGGAATACACAGCTGCCGCTCCCTACCCTCACTTGCTACGCCCATGTGCATGCCTGATTCCAGGATAGCCCGCTAGCCTATTAGTTTTAATTAAAATTTAATAAAGTGGTAATAATAATTTTACCGATATTAATATGATTCAGGGCCATATGCAAGGGGGTGGTTTATAGGGTTCAAACCCCCTCCGAAATTTTTCATCCAAAGAAATGCTTTCCATTATTTATTTTATTTTTTTGTGACAAAAATAATATTGTTGTTATTATTATTATTATTTCAATTTCATTTGTGAAATGAAATTAGTGTGACCGAAAAATTGTACAAACTCATTATGTGTTTATAGTAGATATTGAGAAATTCATTTATTATGTAACAATATGGCGTTTTGTAAGAACATCCCCTCCTTCCAATTAGATAATCTATTGTAACGAAAATCAGTGGAATACACATGAAACCAAATTTGATAGACCATATAAATGTTTCAAAGAATGTGTTTGGTAAAACCCCCTTCGAAACAAAAGTCTGGTTACGGCCCTCTGATGCACAGTGAAAAAAAAAAAAAAAAAAAAATTCACCTGACATGTGACTGATTTATTTTCTTTAACTGATAAAAAAATTGTATTTCAATATCAAATTATGTATGTTGCGCCCAGGGAACAGAAAATACACATCTGAAAATTTTGAAGAAATGTTCTAATTGATTCAAAATCTAAACTTAATAAATGCTCTTACTTGCCGAAAAATTCGCAATAAAGGGTCATGGAAGAGTAGGTTGTCTCGTGGCTATTGGCTGAGACTGGAGAAGGCGGAGCTAGAATTGAATTTTCCTTCCTCTTGATCTTCACACTGTTCACTCTTCTGCATTCGTGTTCGTGACTCAACAGCTACGGTTCGAACGTGCGTATACCTCGAGAAATAGGGTAAGTAAATCTTATATTAATTAAAAAACACTAAAGTTTCATTTCATTGAAAATGGCTCCCAAAGAATCAAGTCCCCAGTCGCCAAAAGTGATGTTATGTCTTTTTTTTTTGTTGATTAAAGTAATATCGCGCAGTAAGAAAAGTAATAAGACGCTTCCAGTCCTATTTCAGAGCTTCTCTTGAGCCTCTAGGAAGCGTTATCTTGAATTCGTACACATAATTTTTTGTCGTTCATTTCAGACCGAAAATTTTCAATTATTAGTACTAAAATTAATGATTCCTGACGTTTTTACATCTACTCACATTTAAAAATAGTCAGTTTTTTACTATCGTAATTTTTGTTTCTTTTTTGATATAGGTATTGTTTTCGCAATTGCGACCGTTTACAATTCCAAATTCCCTAGAAAATAATCGGGAATCATGCGACAGAATTTTTCTGACTAATAAATAAACCAAAGCTTGTATGAGTTCTCACATTTGCTTTTATTTAGTTGAACTGCCTACATTTGTATCACAGTAGAGTCTCGAAAATCAGAGTCTTGAAAGCCCGATGTTCCGGTTAATTCGTGGCGTTTTATTGACAGTAATAAAAAAAGTATTCTGAGATTGGTGTAAACAACACTCGCCAAGTGTCACGAAATATTCATTCACTTCTAAAGATGAAATTAAGATGCTTTTTTTAGATACGAAAAATTACTTAATATTATTTACATTTAATATTAAAATTATTACATTGCTTTCCGTCGTTATGTCGCCCAAAAAGTGTTAAGTTTCAATCGCTAAAAGAATACTCCGGATAATCCGAGTTTTCAGCAATCCGAGGTAGCGTGAGCCCCTAGGATTTCCGAGACTTGACTGTGTATTTGAAAATGTGTGTGTAAAACATTTCCTTTTGTTTTCTCACATATCTTTATGGTAAAAAATATATTCAGTGAAATTTTGTTTGCTATTTTTGTAGAGTATCATAATCTTTTAATTTGTTGTGAAAATTACTATTAGCGAATAGGTGATTTACTTAGTGCGCTGTGTGCATACTTTTTCTTTTAAATTGGCTACCAAAAGTGCAAAAGCGGCTATCATTTTTGGTTATTTTGGTAGCCAGTAACAGTATACCTATTCTTAAAAATTTCTTGTTTAGAGCTTTAAAAAACATGTATTGTGTCAATTTATAAGGTGTAGTTTTGATGTATATATTTGACGTCATTTTTCATTTATTTTGACGATGTATATGTTATGGTAAATGTGATAAATCCGGTGATTTTGTACAATCCCCGGTGTTTATTCACAATCCCCACTGAAATTAGTAAATGTGATAAATTATTGAATATTTTGCCTTATTTATCACATTTGCCGGTGAATTTATATAATCCCCGATTCGTCATGGGGAACGTAATAAAGGTCAAAATTTAGCCAAAATTCGTTCAGTTTGCGCAGCTACTTGGTTTTTTCTACCGCTTTCGCCGTCCCCTCCCGTAGTGACGCGACCAATTACATTATTTATGATATCATCTAATTTCTCTTCTAGGATACTTAATTAAAGTAAAGAAGAACTAATTTAAATTTTTTTTGATTGAATTTTTTGTGTAAGCTTTGATAGATAGCAAAACTTTTTAATTGTAAAAGTAATTTTTAGTGTTGTAAATATTACTTTTTTAGAATTAAACCCTCATTACTATACAGAATTATTCAAATTTATTACATTCCCCATCACGATTCGGGAATTGTATATAAATAGACCGGTCAAATGTCATAAATATTGAATAATTGATCACATTTACTAAGTTTATTGGTGATTGTGTATAATCATCGGTATTTATATGCAAGCACCAATTTATCTCATTTACTGTAACATATATATGCGAATTCAGAAACAAAAAAACTTTAAAATTTGAATTGCTAGTTCTCAATTGGTTCTATACATCTTACGAAGCGTTTGACGGCTCATTGAAACTAAAGCAGTAAGTTTGAAAAGTTAATTATAACATTCATAAAATCAAAATATATCTTACTATAAGTTATCGTTTCAAGTATATTAAAAAAATAATAATAATTTTTGTAGCTGATTGATTTTATTCAAACATTAAACTAACGTATTATAAGTATTATTAGCACTATCATTATTTTTTTCATTAATTAATTTATTTAATTATTGTTGTTGTTGTAGTAGTAGTAGTTTGTAAATTATGAGTGAGCAAACTGAAACTAAATAATAACTACCTTTAGTAAAAAATTTTCCAGATTTTGGAGGGGGCCCGCCCCCCTCAGCCCCTCCCTTATACTATCCCTCCCTTATACCCCCTTACTTTCTATCTTTACAAACTTTAGATGAAACAGCGCTCTTAGATGTCATTATATTTTATCAACTTTCACATTTTGAATGAAAAAATAAATGGAAAATTAGGAGTAGTTCTTTTTATAAGCAACGGTGTGGGAAATTCCGCTCTCAGTGATGCTAGAGAGATGAAGGAAAAGAAAAATTTAGTAGCCAATAACAAAGCCGATACTTACGATTCCCTTTTATTTATTTTTATAAATTTTCGTGTTGCACCAGGAATTTGCGTTAATTCTAAAATTCTTTACTGGTGAAAAAATCGCGTTATAGCCATTTCGCGTAAGTCGGATCGCGTGGTAGCGGGAGTCGACTGTACTTCTCAAATTATTCTTTGCTGTATGTAAATTCGTTCAACGTTTCATTTCGCACTCACCGAAATGCAAAAGTTGTGTGTTCATTGAATCAGGTCTGAATTTTTCTAATCGTCTATCGCTTGTTAATTTATTATTATTTTTTAATAAATATTGCTGATCTACAGAAAAAATATCTGGAATAAGAATAGAGTATGATTTTAAAGGGAGCCAGATGTGAGCACGGGGCACATGTGAACTTGGTATGTTTTACTAGGACACAAGCGCAGCCAGAAATATCTTCTGGAGGGGTTTTTTGATCAGAAATACCTTCTGAGGGGGTTTTTTATCTTCACTTTTTATTACATTATTATGAAATATTAATTTATTTTATCATTTTTTTTTTCATTCTTCTGTTACTTAAATAGTTCTCCAAGAATTTACTGTTACATAATATTTACAGGGGGAAGGCGAAATGTTTTACTTTAACTAAAAACTGGAGTTTAAAATTTTAAAATTCGTCATCATATTCTGTATTAAGTTTAAACGCACTATATAACATGAATAAACTTTCCATTATGAAATATTCTTTGTATTGTTTAGTCGTATAAGATTTTTCTTGTCGATCCAGTGATCAGAACATGCTACGAAACCTTTAATTTTGGCAGTGAGCTGCGGTATATATATATATGTATATATATATATATATATATATATATATATTAAAAATTCCATAAAGTAAAGAATTTTTCAAAAAAATCCAGGGCACAAAGAAAAGACTATTCAATCATGGGGACGCTTTTGCTCTGAGCAATTGATAATATTTTTTGAGAAATTAAGAAATAAAATGGCTCACATGTGCCCCTCCCCTTTTCCCTACTCATAGAAACAATTTTTGCTTTTCAGAACTAATTTTCTGCCATAGTAATTATTACAAATTCTTTAGTTTATGATGTGTCTGAATAATGTAGGGGGCCAATGTGTTCTTAACTACTCGTACATATCGTGGAAATTACACGAAATCACAGAACATTAGTAAAGAACTTTTCACCTCTTGCAATTTTTCTATGCAAAATTCATGACTTTTATTCCTACTTAGTAGGCATCGACTTAGTAGGGTGGACTTGAACTTAGCCATAACAATATGTTTTTGTTGAATATTTTTTCTGGTTAACAGTTTTACAAGCCACAAGTAACTGTAAATTTATGTATTGTAATAAATATGATCTGTCAATTAGCTTTAAAAACACTTTGATATTTGTTTTTATTGCTTCATTACATATGAATTAGCATGTCAAATATAAATGAAACAGCTAATTGGGTATTAGGGCTCGACCGATGGCATTTTTTGGCCAATGGGCCGATGCCGATTGTTGGCCGATTGTTCAAAGATGGCCGATGGCCGATTGTTTTCCTCAAAATGGCCGATTGCCGATGGCCGATGCCGTTGGCCGATGGCAAAAAAAAAAGTTAAAAAAAATTAATTTGAATTCTGATATTTTTAACTCAAATTATGTTTTTCGCAATCGAGTTGCGACAGGACCGTACTCATTGGAGTTATTGTTTCTAGAAACTTCCTGTCCCCCCAAACCTGCCCTTCTCTTGGGCTGTTTCGTGTGTATAGTTGTGTGTGTGTAGGCGCGCATGCATGTGTAGGCTTGCGTGTGCGTAGACCTGTGCATACACGTAGGAGTGTGTCTCTCTGTGTGTAGGTGCTTGTGCATGTGTAGGCTTGTGTGTGCATAGACTTATTATGCACATAGGCGTGTGTGTGTGTGAGAGAGTATGAGCGTGTGTAGGAAATGGACGTCTCCGACCAGGAGAAGCAGATTTGGGGGGGACATTGCTCAGGACCGGAGGAACCTCGCCTGCAGAGGACGATGAACGAGAGTGCTGCAGAGAGAGGCGAGGGGGGGGGGGGGATAAAATCAGCGTAACGTCAAGGACAGTCAAATGAGAACAATAAGCAATCGTGATTGCTCAGAAAAATCTAACAGAAATAAATTGATAAGATTGTCAGGGATTTAAAGGATCATTGATTCAATTCACTTTGTTTCCTTTCTACGAATAAGGAATTGTAATAAAAAAAAAGAATCAGATTTCGACCTAAATTTGTATTTTACGATCACCCAATTTAAACGTCACAAGTTTTTTCGGCACATCTGTACATGCATATGTACCTAAGAACATATAGATGATCGAAATATCCATTTTGAACTCCAACTTAGTTAATTATTGCAAATTCTCTTGTGATGTCTTCATGCGCGTAAACTTGCGTCACTGAAAAACGTTATAAAAACTCATACGTACGTAGTATGATCTAAAAGTTCGAGGACAAGTTGTATAAAACCTTACCCTGAATAGTTCACATTACCGAAGTGCATCTATCTACCAAATAGTCACCTTGAACGACTATGCACTTCTGCCAACGTTCATATAGCTTTTAGAAGAACTCCTGGAAGACATTTATCGCAACCTCCTGTAAGGCCTCTTGCGCTGCTGCTTTAATTTCATCGTGGGGAGCAAGGCAACTTTCATGTTAAGGATGCACGGTTCGATTGGTCAATACTCTGATATGACAAACAAATAACATAACGTTTCGTCGGACTTAGCTCCGTGTGACTTTTACCAGTTCCCAGCAAAAAAACATTTGCATGGACGCCGCTTTCTTCCGTCAGGAGAAGATAAAGCTGCATCACAGAAGGTAGCAAAAAATGGCTTCCAGGAGTATTTCCAAAAGTTGTATGAACACTGGCAGAAGTAGTACATAGTCCCTCAAGGTGAACTTTTGAAGGTGGATGTGCTTCATTAATGTGAACTATTCTGGGTAAGGTTTCATACAGCTTGTCCCCCGAATTTTTGGATCGTACTACGTACAATCTGTATAGGGTGTAGCTATGCTTCTCCTTTTTTGACTGCTGTATGATGAAAGACAAACAACAACAGACAAAAAAAAAAAAAAAAGAAAAGAAAAAGAAAGAAAGAAAGACAGGAAGAAAAAAGGAAGAAACACAAAGAGACTGTTTAATAACAAATTGATTTGCTTTTTAAATTGAACATATAACTAAGATTTCAGTAATATTGTAATAATGTATGGATTTAGTTGCACTAAACATAGTTAAAAAACATTAAATTATGTTGTTTAATCATTCAAAAAAAATAAGAATAAAACTATGGAACCGTCAACCAATTACGCAATTAAAATGGAAAGATTGCACGCAGACATTTTTTAGTCCTCAAATTAAACAAAAAAGGTAACAGATAAATTACTTCTGTGATAGAGAAATAGGGCCCCAAAATGTATTTCGACGGGCCCTAAACTTGTAGCTCCGCCGAAGCGATACAGAAAAGACTGCATTACTGTGATTCATATTACAAATATCGAAAAATTAAGAATTACCATCGATTCAACGGGAATCTAACAAAATGAAACAAAATCGGTTCCGCCATCTCATATTTGTTTCCATAGTCTCCAATTCAGCAATATATCACCAAGTGATCGTCAGTCTGAGACGCTATATTAGTTTTCCGTTGAAATAAGTAATTAATAGCCACAAAAAATGATTAAATCGGCTTTTTAGAACACCCGATCGAAAACAAAAAGGGAAGTGCACAACTGGAACGTACACACACCCCACATGCGAAAATTTAGCCTTCTACAGCTTACCATTTTTGAGTTATGACCTAGAGAGATACATACATACATACATCCAGCAGGAAGAAACAACGCAATAATTAACTTGTTTGGTATCTGAATGCAGTATTAAAAACTCTTTCAAGGCTGACTAAAATAGAAATTCATACTGAAATTTAAGCAAACAATTTTATATGAAAACAATAACTCCCTTTACTTCGTATTAAAAATTAAAACAACAAAGGTCCAAAACATCGGCCAGTTCCATCGTCTTTTCGATGTTTTTTAAGGCCGATGGGCCGATGTTTTCTGCAAGTTAGCATCTGCCGCCGATGCCGATGCCGATGGCTAAATTGTTGAACCATTGGCGCCGATGCATCGGTCGAGTCCTATTGGGTATTACACTATTTTTTTTCGCTTTGAATTTATTATAATGTAGTCAAAACTAGGCTTTATAGTCTGAAAATTTTACGCTTATGTATATTTTTTTTTATTACTCAACTTAAACTTTAGCTATAGTACAGCTCTGATTAGTTGAGCTCCAACATTGACAATGTTAACTCGTTTTCAGTGTATTTTTTTTTTGGCGGGGGGGGGGGGGGCTGCTCAGTTGAGTTACGTTACTTCAGTAGTATGCTTCTGCGAAGGTATTCTAACTGAACTCAGCGCCAATAACACTTCCCTCTTTCACTGAACTCAGGTTAAATCAGCGATTCTCAACCGGTGGTTTGGCGGACCGGTACCGATCCCCAATAATTTTTGCTCACCCACAAAAAAAAAAAAAAAAAAAAAAAAAAATCTTACTCCTGAAAAATATTTTAAAAAAAAAGTTTAAAAATATCCATAATAAACAAGGACATTCTTTGTATGAATTTTGCGATTAATTTTGAAAATTATCAATGATTTTTCTCAAAAGCTCACTTTTACATGCATACCTATTACAATAATTAGCTACTATCTTTACATTTAACGTTTTGTGACAGTTTTTTAATACCAAGTAAGGTTTTACTTATTTATGTATTTTTTTATTTACGTACTTTGTAAAAAAGGGCGAAAAACCTTCACTGTCACGTTAACATTTTCCATTTCTGTTCGCAAGGAGAAATTTTATTTACCCAACTACTTATTTAAAATTTATATTTTTGATTAAAAAAACACAATAATAATAATTATAAAAATAATAATAACACTAATAATAAAGAAGAAACGGGGGGGGGGGGGACATTACTTTCCGATTTTTTTTCATAAATTTTTGACGTTCTACAAGTCAATGGTTTCTCAAAAAAAAAAAAAAAGGAACGAAAGAAAAAAAAAAAAAAAAACCCTCACCCGTCCAAGATTTTTTTCAAAAGGTTTTGCCGGTCCAAAAAAGGTTGAGAAACGCTGGATTAAATGATGTTGAAAAATAAATAAATGAAATTTTACTTAATCACTATTTTTATAATGGCAAAACATTCCGCCCTGTCTCGTCGCAGATAAGGGGCTCGACATCCAGAGGTAAAACATGTTAAGACAATCAATTGTCACCTACATTGAGCCACTGGAGTTGGCGAGCTAAGCGAGCAGGGATTGAAGTCCTCTATTCCTTTCACAAAAGGAGCCAAATCTTCTTTCCATTGTTCAACAGTACCTTCATCGACTTTCGCATGAAGAGACATGCAAGGCCCGATTAACTAAAAGTGAGGCCCTAGTCCTGCAATAATTTAGAGGCCCCTCTGAAGTTCTCTATAGCGGAATACAGTGGTTGACTTACATGTTTGGGGGCTCCTTTGTCGATGCAAATCATTTGTCATGTGCATTAATGAATCTACTTCAGAAGCATCTCTTAATTGTAACATGGTAAATACGCAATTGACAGAATGAATTGAAAATTCTCCAAAAAGAAAGTTTTTTTCCCATTAACAAACCAATATTTTTGAACTACAGTATACTCCCGATTATCCGTGTGCGGATTATCCGTGCATTATTTCGGAATCACACTTTTTTAAAGCTTCTTTCAGGCGCAAGTGATGATACCGAAAACGAAGATAAAGAATATGAAGAAAATACAATTACATATTCTGCTGCGGAACATTTATTGGATTACATGAGTGAAAGAGGTTACGATTATTACGATTACGGAGAAATAATTGTAGTAAGAAAAATTCGTACGGACATACGCATAAATTTAAACAAACAAACAAAACAAAAATGTATCACCGATTATTTTAAGCAATAAATTTCAAAGAAAATTTCCTGGTTTGTGTGAGTATATATATATATATTATTTCGTTTGTTCTAATTTCCTCTTAAATAGTTACCCTGCATATTCCTTAAATGATTTTTCGGATTATCCGTGTTTTTCGATTGTCCGTGCTACGCCGCCCGGTGATTAGCACGGATAATCGGGAGTATAATGTATTATTTTAAAAATGTGTGTATTTTTCGTATTGTGGTAATGCTATGCCTAATTCTGTAATAATTTGGGCCCCTTAGGAAAAGGAGGCCCAGGCCTAGTAGGCCTGTGCTGTAAACAGGCCCTGGAGACATGAGTTGCCAAGCAACACTTCTTTTGTTATTTTTTTTTAATTCTTGTGAATAATAAAATTTTCCATTTCAAAGGAATTTGACTATTTTACGGTCTTTTCTTAGAAGCTCATTTTTAACAGGAATGCCCGAGGGACGAGAATCTTAAAATCATAGCAACAAAACTTTTCTACTATTTTTATTTGACTGGATTCCCTTTTTGAATAGTACCCATATCCAACTTATTTCCCCCTCCTGAGTTTAATAACATGGCTCTCAATGCTGGGTCTGGGACTTTAAATTGCTCCCTGAAACTCTTTTCTTCAAGTTTTGGAACAACAAGAAAAGGTAGATTTGGGCGCGGCCATGCAATCAAAACTGAAACCCTGCAAGTCTAGACAGTTTTTTTCTTTTAGTAATCAACATCATCGAGTACGTACCATACTAACCTTTCTCAGGCTGCAGTAAAGGGGGGGGGGGGGTCAGATCCCCCGCGTTATTAGAGCTCCCGCGCTCAACCCTGTTATTAGTTAACGAACTGTGGTTTGGATTTGGAATAAGAGAAATGATAGGGAATGTATTCCGAGAAGCAGAACAAAGACAGATCTAGATTTTGAAATGAAAAAAGAAAAAGAAAATGCGACGCGTAAGCAAGGGATGCATTTTACTGAAGATTATGCAAACGGAGTAAGAGCTGTTATTATTTTCGCATTTCAATGGCCGGGACTGCGGAAAGAAGACGAAGGAAAAGGGAAGGAAAAATCGTGCATAAGATGAAAGAACTGAAAAACCGCCGGCGCCGCGTCCGCCGTAGACATTTTCAGTTCGACGATTTTTTTAATGAATGCTTTCTGATTCTTAGAACGGTAGTTTCGAACCAACAATTCCATATCCTTTTTCTTTAGCGCCAAAAGTAAAAGCAAACATTTGAGGGGAGACGAAAAAGTGTTTTTTTTTGAGCAATCACGATTGCTTATTGTTCTCATTTGACTGTGTTTTGGCGTGCTATCATTTTATTTTCCAACTAGCACCCTCTGTCAGCACCACCGTCGACCGGCTTCTCACGATGTTGCTCCTATAGCGAAAACCGTTTCCAGGTTGCGTCCATATCCTACACACACACACACGCATACAAACTCACACACACATACACACGCTCCTACATACACACACACAAGAACGCCTGCACACACGCGCGTACACACACAGCACTGCGTACACAACATGCACTCACATGCTTACATACACAAACACGCACGTACCCACACACATGCGCCTACACAAACACACACGCGCATACATACACACACACGCTCGTGATTGCAAAAAAAGAAAATTTGAATTCAAGATGCCAAAAATTCAAATTATTTTTTTTTTCTTCGCATCTTAAACTGTTTTTTGCAGCGAACTAGTTCGCTGCAAAAGTTCTTTGCTGCTAGTTCTTTCAATATAGAGATAGCTTGTCTTTTAGTTCCTTTAAAAGAAAAAGTGAAAAACTTTTCATTTTAACTGTTCATAAGTAATAGTACGGAGCATTTTATTTAAAAAAAATAAGGTGAAGTTCGTGATGGTAACTCTTACTATTTCTGAAATATTTACACTACAAAACAATGAAAAACAATTTCATTCTTTAAACACCATCAATAATATTTTTAAACATAATTTTTGAATTTGGCGCAAAAACGATAGACAAAATCATTCACAACCATAACTCAGCTACAACTATAAATTTAAACAGGCCCAGTTTTTTCTCTACCTTATACATAATGCATTGATAACCAGGGCCGATCCTAGGGTGTCGGCCGCCCGTGTGCAAAGACCTTATGTGCCGCCCATTAAGAGCAATTCGCATATTTTGACTAATCTTCAACGTCTATATAAATCTTTCTTTAAATTTCTATGCCAAGTTCGAATTTAAAAAAAAAGGGGGGGGGACAGAAGAATGATCTTATAAAAATGAAGAAATTTTTATAGTAAGAAACTCCTTAGGTACAATTTGTATATTTGAAGAAAGTGATAGATACCAAAATTTACTAGTCTTGAAAACGCATTTTATAGTAAGATAAATAAATACCTTTGTGCTGTTGTAAAGAAACGAAAAGTAACAACGTATAAAAAGCACAAATTCGCAGATTACCATCTGCGAATTTGTGCTTTTTATACGTTGTTACTTTTCGCATTTTATAGTCTTTCTTCGGTGACATCAGAAAAGGGACGGAGGAAGGGGAAGCGTGGGGGAGGTGTCAGGGGTTCAGGGGAGGAGGATTGCTCCAAGAAAATTATCGAAATCGGCGTATGAAAAATATGTTTAGTTAATCTTTAGTTGTGTTTGGTTGCAAGGACAAAAGAGTCAAGTATATTCAAGGTGCATGGAGAAATTTTCGTAATTGACGTCAAATATAGCAATTTTAGGAACTTTTTCGAGACTTTAGGTGAAAGTAATGTTGCAGTTCTTTCCTAAGATTCTTTCAAAATTGAAATCAATTTGAAGCTATTTTTTTAAGACCGTAGCTTAGGAAGGATCGGCGTTCTTCCCGAAAAATCTCCGCAACTGAAATTTTTAAACCCGCAATTTTGGGTTACCTTTGTTGACGTTGCAAGAGGGAGGGAGATTCAATCGTCTCCCATCGAAAGATTCCGAAATATAAGTTTTAAACGCAAATTTAGGCCGTCTTTGATGATGGTAGGGGATCTGGCGGCTATCCTCCGGTAATTTCACGGCACTATTTTTTCAAAAACCCGTTTTTGGCTAAATTTGAAAACAATAGGGGAAACGTGAAAATATTGCGAACCAAAATATTTTTCGAAACTGAAATCCATTATAGGCTATTTTTGGGAAGAAATTATTTTGGAGCTCTTAAGCGGACATTTCTAAAATCGCAATTTTATATTATCTTTGGTGACGTTAACAAAATTGGGAAGCTTCTACGGATCTTTCGGATGTTTTTCAACATTAATATCTGAAAAATATAACTATAGACTTTTGTCCACCTCACCTCGACGTTTGATGGATATGCCCCAGCGCCGTAAAAAGTTACAGTAAAAGCCTGGCAGTTCTCCTCCGGAATTCTTTAGAAATATAAGTCCCAAAATCGTATTTTAAGCATTGTTTGATAACGATGGGACTAAGAGCGGGCGGGGGTTTAGTGTGCCTTCACGAACTGTTTTCTGAAACTGAAGTCAATTTCAGGCTAGTTTAGGCAGGAAGCTGTGGCTCCACGGAACCGTCTAAAAACGAAGTTTTCTGGTATAGTGATAGAAAAGGGGGATCCGGGACCTTTCCCCAAAAGTTCTTGAAACTGATGTTTGAAAAACGCAATTTTAGTTTGTTTTTCAACACGTTAAGTGAGAGGGGGTGGAGTTAGGGGCATCTCTAAAGACGCTAATTGAGACTGTCTTTGGTAGTAATGTTTGCGAATGGATTTCGGGGTCCTCCACTGCAGAGATTTTGAAAAATGTCAAAGCAATTTTATATGACGTTTGATGATAGGAAGGGCTGTCGTCTGGAAACACGTTTTGGATTTTGGAGCTAATCTTTTTAGGCTACGTTTGATTAAGTTATTGTGGAAGAGGTGAATCAGAGACTTAATTGGGTCTTTAAGATCGGTGGTTCAACCAGCGAAGTTTTCCGAAAGTAAAGTCCTAGAAACGCAATTTTAAGCCTTCTTTAGTTTCGTCAAGGAGGTCATGGCATCCTTTTGGATCTTCGTTTTTGAGCTACATTTAAATTTGCTTCCCGGGGCAAGGGTCCTGTCCTCCTACCTGATCTGAAACCGGGCAGTTTATTTAAGATTTTAATCAGAAAAACTGTCGTAAAGGGGGAAAAATACATTTTAGTTCGTCATTCATATATGTTACTCTCAAGGGAGTCGCAATTTTCCACTTTCTCTCCACGCATCCACGATTGTTAAACAGAGTTTATTACATAGTTTGTTGTTTGAAATGCTTGCGAGGGTATCTAATCAGTATAGTTTTTTTAAATAAATAAAATGTGTCTTCATTGTTTAGGTCTATTAAAGCTTGGGGGGGGGGGGGGGTAAACATTAGTGGCCACCCTCGGTGCTCCTTTTAGACGGCACCCTTTCATGCTTCAGAAGGGGGCCTTTCCCCTCCCCTGTATCCGTGCCTGATTACCGGTTCTGTCACAAACTTTGCAATGCTTCATGCAAACTGTCATGCTTCATGCAACCAAATGAAGCATGTGTGTTAAGAGTAGATATTAATGGACAATGAACAAATACAATGTTCCCTAACATTCTATTTTTCTTAAACTATGCTATGCTGTCGGGAAATTGACATATATTTTGACAATTGAACATTTAAAAATCAGCATATTTATTCTATTTATTATAAGTTATCTTGTGAGAATTTCTTGAGGAATTTTACTTGATTATAAGAATTATATGATGCGGCCTGCGGCCGCCCCTTGTTTTGGCCGCCCTTGTGCGGCGCACACTCTGCACACCTGCTAGGATCGGCCCTGTTGATAACAGCATATTTTAGTAACGATATAAATGTTTCTTTCCCTAACTTTGGATGTTTTCTGAAAAAAAAATATGAACAAAGCATATGATTACACTGGATTTTACTTTTTGTTTTTGCGCCAACTTCAAAAATTATACTTAAAAGTATTATCGATGGAGTTTAAAGAATAAAATTATTTTTCACCTTTTAGAGCAATTTTGAAGTCGGTTCTATTTTTTTCTTCAAATTTTTTTATTCAAAATCTGTACACCATTTCTAATAAAGCATTTTTCACTATTGATCGATTTGTATTTAATTCATTGTTGTATTTGTTGGTGGATTTGAGGGGTGACCTAACACTCATTGTACCGAAACCCGATGTGAGCAAGTAACAGTGTGTGCATTATCTTTTCTCCTCCCCCACTTTTTCTGTCTGTCGACTGCTGTTATTGATTTGTGGAACAAAAAGCAAGTTTTTTTTATCTTAATTTGTAAAAGAAACTTAAAACAAAGTTTTGTTCGCCTCTTACTTTCCTGATATTTTTTCCTTTCAATTACCCCTTATGAGGCTTCAAAATGCAGAATTTTACACCTTTTTTCAAAATTTCCTCTGGGGAAGAAGCCCCCCGACCTACTAAAATTGAGAATATTCTATACCCTACTTACAGGGGCAACACACATTAAAAATGAAGAAAAAAGTAAAAGCATGACTTTAAACAGAACTAAATATGGCCTATTTTGCAGCCAGAGAAAAGTTGCCCATGCTACAAAACAAAGGGGGGGGGGGGGGCGATATGTAGTCTTCGAAAAAACTTGTTCTGTTTTGCAAAATGAAAAAACCCACTAGAAACTTTTGGGGTTCGGAAAAATACAGCCGAAATTTTTTGGGTAGAGCCGGCAAAAATGTATTTCCACAAAAAAATTTTAGGGCCAGTCCGCCCCTGCTCAGAGGCTCCCGCTAAAATTTTTTGAAATTGTAGTTTCAAAACCCGATTTTGACGATTGATGATGCAGAAAGAAAAAGGGGTTCGGAGGTCCCTTGTCCGAATGTTTTCCGGAATTGAAATTCTTAAAATGTGAGTCTAAGCAGGGGTGCCCCCCAGGGGGGTCATGGCGCCATTGAAATTTTTAGTGGAAAGGGTGTTTTGAGGGGTATTTTTTCCTTTTTTGGGGGAGGCTCTTGCTTTTGGGGAATCTTTGTGATTTTTAGGGGGGGGGGCACCCCTGGTCTAAGACCATATTTGGCATTTTTAGGGGCCGTTCAATGTTTTGAAATGGAAGCTCCAAAAACGCAACATTAATCGATTTTTGATGTTTTATGTGTTTGGGCGCTCTTTCCTGAAAATTTTTAAAAATTGATGCCGAGAAAATGAAATTTAAGATGCTCCATAAAGATCTTCTTTGGGGAGAGAGAGCTTCAGAGGAATAACATTTTGAAGATTTTCCTATCTTCAGACAAGCTACAAAATAGGGGGTAGGGGAATGAAAGAAAGAGGACGGAGGAAGGGAGGGGGGCATACAATTAGCTAACCAATAATCTGCAGCTGTTGAAAAGTTTACATTTAGAGATTTTTTAAAAAGAAATTAAGAGTTTGTGCCCCCCCCCCCCTCCTTTCTTAGATCATTGAGACATAGATACGGCAATTGGGAGTGGTTGTTGAAGCAGGAATCTTCGCGGGGGAGACTACGTGACTGCGACCTTCCACGGAAGTCGTTTCGCCAGAGCTACGTAATTCTCGTAGGGATTTGAACAGTCTTCGATTTTTATTTTTTACCTACGTGTAAACAAGCTCACATTTTTTTCTGCATTGAAAAAAGAGTTTCCTGTGACTCCAAAACGCGTGTCAGCCAGTTTTTTCAATTTTTTAGTAGGGAAAAAAAAGTACATTTTATATATAGTCGTTATTTTCCACTAAACCATTGGTGAGCTCAAAGTGAAGGAAAATAACTCCTCAGTATCGAAAATAAATAATAGAAATCATAACACACCGAAATGAGAATGCCTAAAATGTAAATAAAAAAATAAGTTTTGCTAAGAGGTATTACTTTCAAACATGTAAATATCGTAACGTATAACGCTATTATATCTACACTTTTTTCTCCTTTCCTTCTTTCAGTGAGTAAATGTATAAATATTTGGAACAGGTAGGGAAAAGTTCAGAAATTTGAAGGGAAATTTCGGAAAACTAACACTCCTGTTACTATCGCAAATTTGTGTATCAACCTTAAGAAGAGCGAAAACAAATTAAATGATAAAGATAGAATGGATGTAGGAAATTATATATATATATATTTTTAACATTAAAATGCATAGATAGAGGGTGAAAGAATTTATTTCTGGTATGGGGGTGGCTGCTACCTCATAGCCCCCTCCCCCCTTGATTCGCCATTAGTCCAATGATCACAAAAAGAGATAATAATGAGCCAGTTTGGCATTTAAATATGAATAACATGGAAGGTGCTCCAGACATGACTGAAAAAAGGTTACTAAGGTTGTTTGTACTTGTTCAAATAATGTTGAACATGTTCAAATAATTTCAACTTTCCAAAAATTTACAGTGGCTCCCAAAAGTATTCGTACACTTACGATTTTCAATGAAATACGCCATTATCGATTCGTTAAAATTAATATTTTGGAACGGGTATTTAATTATAGGATCTATGATTTATTTTTTAACAAAACTACATGAAAATTGTTAATAACATAATAAAACTTGATTTTTAAGAAATCAATAATCAAAAAGTGCTAGAAACTTGATCTCACAAAAGTCTTCGTACACTTTAAAAAAATGTCAAAAAACTAGTAAATAATCTAATTTTTTACTAAGTTATTATTTAGTAGAATATCATGCAGTATCAGCAACAGCTTTTAAACGTCTGGGAAAAGATTTCATTTTTTTTTTCTTTCTTTCTTTTTTTTTTTTTTTTGAACAATTTCTGAGTAAGTGTTCAGCCGAACTTCGAGTCTTACAGTTTCTAATTCGTTTTCCGTTTCAATAGTGTATTTTCGTAATATATCCACCAGATATCTCCAAATATGTTCTATTAAGTTTAAATCTGGCGATTGAGGAGATATTTCTAAGGTTAATGACAATATTTGAGGCACCAAACGCAAACGTGTGCTTCTTATCGTTATCTTGATTAAAAAAAACGAAGTTGTTTCCGATTGCCAAATTTTGGGATGATAATTTAAAATTGTTTTTAAAAATATTTCACTGAACAGCTTGATTCATCGAAAAATTTCAAACTTCCAAGTCCTGCACCCTCATCCCTCACACAAGAACACCTTCACCGTCCTGATTAACTGATCCCAACTAAGTTCTTTAGATTTAATTTCTCATTTTTTTTTCTATTTACAATTATGCAACAATTTAACCCAAAATGTTGAATTTATTTTTATCTTTAAGTAAGACGTTGTTCCAAAATGTTTTGAGCTTATTTATCATTGATTTTACGGCGGAAAACGTAAGCTTTCTGTTTTTCGCACGAACAAGAAAATTTCTGCAGGAAGAGGTCCCATTTAATCCAGGTAATCAGAGAATTTGGCGAATAATTTTAGGGGAAAATTAAACGAAAATGTTTTATTCAATTCTGCAAAAAAATTTTCATCACTCAAAGGTGTATTTTTCATCATTTTTTTAACTGTAAATCTCCGATTACGCTTTGTTAACTTTGCATTTGACATTTTCTTATACCTTGTTTTCGATCCGATTCTTGTCTTTAAAGCATTTTATCAAGCACTTCACTATAGAATGGTATAAATCAACTAATTTAGAGACATTTCAAACCAATTTACGGCTACTGAGAGAGAAAAAACATCAAATTTCGAATTGTGTTTTTGGTTTATGCACATAGCTGCCATTTTAAAATAATAAGCAGAATATTAGGGCATAAATAAACAAAAAATTAAAGCCAAATGACTTTACAGTGTGTCATCACAATGCAAAAATTATAAAAAAACAACTTATGATAATTTTAATCATGAATTTATTTGAAAATATTTCAGTGTGCGATGACTTTTGTGGGCGTATTTTTTTCTCTGACCCTTCGTCTTTTGACAAATTTCGAAAATAAAATCTGGTAATATTTTGAAAAAAAAAAAATACTGGGTTTTATTCATAATGGCATAGGAATGGTGTGAAAAAAAATGGACTGCATATTCGAATTCAGTTTCGCGTTATTTTGATTTTGCTACAAAATTTCAAGGTGTACGAACACTTTTAGGAGCCACTGTATCTCATTTTAAGTTATCTGACCCCTCAGATTATACTTTACGAAGTTACAGTTATTCTTGTTTTTGAGCAATCACGATTACTTATTGCTCTCATTTGACTGTTTTGATGTGCTATCATTTTATTTTCCCGCCAGCACCCTCTGCAGCACCACCGTCGACCGGCCTCACGATGCTGCTCCTCTAGCGAAAACCATCTCCAGGTTGCGTCAATATCCTACACTTACACGCATACATACACGCACGTACAAACAAACACATACACACACATACATACACCTACACACATACACAAACACATACACACACGCATACATACGGACATATACACACACACACCAACACACAACTACCCACACACTCATGCCTGCACACAGACACAAACACATATTCCTACACACACATACACATTCCCCCTACCACAAACACTCATACACACAACTACCCACACACTCATACCTGCACACAGACACAAACACACACGCGTACATACACACACACACTCGTGATTGAGAAAAACATAATTTGAATTCCAGATGTCAAAATTCAAATTAATTTTTTTTTTTTTTTTTGCTTTCTCAAAATTACGATTTTTTCATCACTTACAGATATATTTTTATGCCAAAATTGTTACCTTTCATCTATTATTGCAGAAAAAAAGCCAACAATATTTTATAGTTTCTATCAAAGACTCAAAGACTTTAAACTAAAAATTTTTCTGAACAATATAATATATAGTGAACAATTCATTTTAACACATATCCAACGTTCTGTTTTTCCGCCCCCCTGTTTCATCTATTGCCCATTTTCTAGTTCTCAGAAAATAAGAAAGTCTTCTAAATGCTACGCTGTCGAAGTATCCCCTTTCCTCCAAAATTATTACAGAGCGCCTCAAATTTTGTTTTCAAGGCTCAATTCCCTGAAAATTTCCGGAAGAGAGTCCTTTGAATGCCTTGCCCTCCAACAACATGGGAGATTATGTAATATTCCGTTTTTGGGACTTCAATTTCAAAAAAATTGCTGGACCCATAACGCCAACAAATATGATCCACAGTCGCGTTTTTCAGCAACTACAATTTCGAAAAAATTAAGAAGAAGAAACCTCTGAACCTTTTCTGATTACATCATTGAAAAACGCTCTCTATTAGGACTTCAATTTTGAAAAATTTCCAGAGTAGAGCCCTAGTGCAGCCTTTTCCCCTGCCATCATTGAAGGTTGTCTACAATTACGTTTTTAGGACTTCCAATTCGAAATATTGGGACGGAGATGTAAATCTTTCGAAAATTCGATCGAGGACAATCCTTCGAGTCATATTTTCACTAAAGGAAACAAATATTGTATACAATCGCGTTTTAAGACATTAATTTCGAAAATTTTTCAGGGAGGGTATTCGAACCTTTTCTCCCCTTAACATTATCAAAGATCACCTATAAGTCCGGTTTTAGAACAAGAATTTTGAAAAATTTCCGGGAGAGACCCCAAAACATCTCTATTTCTACGTGCTCATCTTCGAGTACTAACCGACTCCTTTTCAAAACCAGAAGTTTAATCACCTCATTCTCTCCATAAACAATAGGGAAGTTTTCGATTTTTCAATTTTATTTTTATATGATAGAGTAACATGTATGAACGTCATAGGTGAAAAAAATTTTGCGATACGATAAGTATTTTTTTTAAATTAATTTTTAAAGTTCAAGCGCTTGTGACGTCAAATGGCATAGGAAGTGACGTCATGCGCTCTTCCGATAGGGGAGAAGCCGAAGGACGTGCATTCGACTTCGAAGAAGAAACGTAAAAGGCTTATCTCCTCGCATTTAACTCCTCTCGTTTCTGGAACATTAAACCTCTCATCCTCTCGGACATATTCAAATATCATCATTGATGTTACTTGAGGAAGATTATTTAGATTGTGCTTCAACGAATCCGGCCTCCATAGTGTGTTCAAAAGGATTATTGAACTTCTAAAAAATAAAAATATCAGCGCGCTCAAAATGTCCCTAGCGAAAACAAGGGATCTTCAGTGGAAGACTGTCCATCTGTGCCCTCTGACGTAAACTTGTGACGTTTCAGAAGAGCGCACTTTTGCGCGTGAATTTTTAAAAATTCATTAAAAATCAATCACGGTGTTTTAAAATTCGGCGATGGTGAATTTTTTAGTTTTGAGGGTCAATTAACAATATTCAATAGCCAAAATATGAACATTTAATAGGTTGCAACTTCCCTATTGTATATATACAATATTCAATAAGAGATGGAAGTTTCGAAGCCAATTTTTTAAGGGGAAAAACGTTTAAAAGCCTCCCGCCCCCCAAAAATTATTTTCTGGTTGCGCCTCTGCTTCTGCCCCTTAGATTCCAGACACTTCTTATACTGTGTCTCAGCTCCCCCTACTTCTACAAAGTTCCTACGCCTCTGAGTTTGGGGGAGGGGGTTGAGCACCTTCTTTCAGTTGCAATAAGAAGCTAAAAGTCTTCCAGCATATTACTATCCACAAGTCGAAAAATATTGAGGGGTGTCCTGTTATTTAGGAGAAACTTTTTTTTACATGTATTTTTGAACCACCCTATAGGGCACCCTATTCATTTATGTATGCATGTATTTTCTTCGTGTGCCATTTTTCTACAATTGCTAATAAAAAAGTAATTGAAAAGGAAAAAAAAAAAAAAAAAGTCGAATATTTTCATTTATTTTCCGAAAGTTATTTTGAAGTTACTTTTTAATTTTGCTTGTCAACACCCCCCCCCCCTCCTCCTCGCTGAACGCAGCGAAATTTGGATTCTAAGCTTTATTTTATATAAAAATTACTTATTGTTATTACGCATTTTTTACTTATAAAAATCTCCAACTATAACTTATACAGCTAACAAATTTGGTGAATTTAAATACAATCTCCCTCCTCCTTTCTCTGGGGGAAAAAAAACTTTAGTCCAAGCCTTTCCATCTATAAATTTTGGGTACCCCTGCAGCAAAATCTGTTGGGCACTCCTCCGAGGACAACAGTGCACATTTGCAACGTTAATACGTCTTAGGGCTAGTTTTTTTCATGTCTTTTTTCTCAATTTCTTGGACCGTTGCGGCTCTAGGACGTAGGCCCCCTCATTGCTGCGGGGTCTCTGCTTTCTTCCTTATTAAACTATTTTCGTATTCGAAACAGTTGTATCAAAATTTCAGTCAATATTTTTTTCGTTAATTTTGTAATCAACTGTAATGAAATAGAAGTTAACTAGTTACCCTCAAGGGCGCCCATATAGGGGGCAAGGAGGGGCTCAAGCCCCCCCTCCTTAATGAGAACTTCCTTGCTTTTAATGATTTTTTCTTTGCAAAAATGTATAAAAAATCCTTTTCGAGCCATTAATGAAAAAAGTTATTTAAAATGTCAAATTTTAATATGTCTAATCTGTACTGAAATCGGTTTTCACGGAGAAAATATTCTGCTAAACCATGGGGAAATTTTTTGACCCCCCCCCCACCTTATAATTTTGCATATGGGTGCCCTTGGTTAACCTATCAATCACTAGGCTTGCCAGACGTCCCGGTTTTCAGACGAAATCCCAGTGTCCCGGCCGGTTTACTTCATGTCCCGGGAAAAGATAAATTTGATTACAAATGACCAAAAAGGTCTAAAAATAATAAACTGTGAAGGGTTATTCAGAATAATAACTTTATAATAAGCAACATTAACTTGTAAAATTAATACCGGATTAACTTGTGAGAATTTTTACAAGAAGTTAAATCCCCCCCCTACCCCCGCTCAAAAGAAAAAGTCCTTTAAAATGAAAAGTATATTTTATATTGTTCACTTTTTTATTCATCATTCAAAGTGTTTCTTCTAACTACAATTTTGTTTTCATCTAAAAGTGAAATTTTTAAAATTTTATCTACTTATGTCATTTTTTATTACCCCCTGTTTTAGGTTCATAATTAATAACCATTTCAGTAAATTACCGCCCAATAGCCAGGGCGAAAGCCGGGGCAATAGCCGGGCTGATGAGTGCTAATAAGCACGAAACTGCAGTCCTCGGCTGGAATTGACTGAGCTGGTGTATTTCATGTAGTAACCATTTGTTCATAGCATGAGAATAAAGTGCCCTATAAAACGTTTCAAAAATCGGCCATAGGTGTGTACCCTTATACCAGCGACGCTGAGGGGAGAGGAGACATTCCGGCAGGGGCGCCGACTTGCAAAAATTATCGGGGGGGGGGGGGCTAAACGTCACCGGTGATCCAGGGGATATGTAATCCCACGGAGCCCCCCCCCCCCCCCCCACTTTTTCCAAAAAAAATGAAAGTTCAAGATTTTTGAACCTTGAAAATGCCAATTTACATATTTTCTGATTTATACAAACAAACAACATATGTGGCTTGGCGTTTTCAAAGACAATCTAAGAATTGGTACACAAATTTTCTGGTTCAATTAGATCATGTCGCTTGTCTTCCATGAGGGACATTTTTACACTTCTGTTTTGGAGAAAGTCGTCGTGCAGTGCCGTGGCTAGGCATTGATATAAAGTAGGGCACTTGACTTGCATGGAAGGGCACTTGACTTGCATCCCAGTGGCGCCAACCCACCAAAAATATTGGTAGGGTTGGGGACATACCGCGGGGGTAACCCCAGGAAATTTTCTAAATTGGAGATGGAAAAAGTACGTTTTACAGTTTTTTAAGCATTTTAGAGCAATATATTATCAACATTAGAATCCCGAAAACTCTACTCTCGCTAACTCGACACATGTTTTGCTTTGAAAAACGGCAAAGAAAAAAAAAAGCACTTGTACGGTATTTTTGTAAAAAGTTAATTTAATTTATAGTATAATAATTTTGTTTTCAGACTATTACAGAACAGTGAATATATATCTATAAACAGATTGAAATTATATTTAAATAAATCTTAAATAATCATTAAAAAAAAACAAAAAACATTGCTGTCGCACTTTGATTAATAAGTGAAATAGCTAATTTAAACTTGCTTTGAATAAGGCTCAGAATTCATTAAATAAAAATAATATTCCAAAGTTAATTTGTTTAATATTAGTTACTAAAGTTAATGTAGTATGTAAATAGCTGGTTTTTATAGGGGCTTTATCCTAAAAATATTTAAGTATTTGAAAATAACTAATGCAGTACTATAGTAATACGGTAATAAAATAGTACTAATGTTTCGAAATTTTAACTCTAACATTCTGTATGCAGTTAATTAGCACCATAACATTATCCACACCACTCGTTTTCAGTTAACCTGCTTTTTACCGTATAATAATTATTTGTTTTAACTTATGGAATGTATTTTACAAGGTAACTATCTTCAAACAAGGAAAATAAAAAATACTAAGACAAATTTGAGTTTAGAAAGCATTAAATAGCTAATAATTTTCTTAAATTATTGGGGGGGCTCAGCCCCCCAAAACATTTTTGAGGGGGCTCGGGCCCCCTCAAGCCCCATGGAGTCGGCGCCACTGCGATTCCGGTGTCCCGGTTGAACATTTCAGAAATCTGGTAAGCCTACCTGTCACCAGATGGCAGCATAAATAAAGAACTGGCTATGAAATAGATGAAGTCGCCAATATAGTAACCATAAACCTAAGATTGCTCCTGCTTTGACCGACGAGATTCTTTGTTATTGTTTAGCTGCGCAGCTGCGGCAGCATGTGGTCAATTATTACCTGATGAAAGTCAGGTAATAATTGACTTTGTCGGTCAGTCTCATTATCCAAGGTCTCATAATTACCTGACAAACTAAGGCATGTAAAGTTTTTGTGCATTATTCAACAAACTCGAAAGGTTTTAGACAGCAATTTCTTGAAACATTCAGCGGTTAAACCAGGTGGAAAACGGGTAAGTAATCCGTTCCCATACTCGCCGAATCTTCGCAAAATATTTAACTTCATCGTTAAAAGTAAAGCATAATTTCACGCTTAGTATTTTTTTTTTTGCTTAATAATCTTAGTTCTTAGTGAAAAATGTTACGAGATCATCTTAAAAAGTGATAAACAACACCCGGCCCGGATCTATGAAGTCCCCCCCCCCCACTGCAAAAGAATCAGCAGGGCCCCTAACTGTTCACTTGATTGCTCTGCCCCCCCCCCCAAAAAAAAAAAGTTTTTTTAACGAGTGATTTTTGTATGTTTTAAACTGCTTCATTATTTCTATTCACGTTTTGAATCTGTTTAAATATTATTAATGCTTTAAATTATAAACGCTTCTAGTTAGTGGGTTTTTAATCCTGATTTTTGAAAACTTATTTTATTTATAAGTTATGTTAGCAAGGAAACAACTCATAAGTTTACACTGGTCCCTTCCCCTGTGATTCAACCAATCTTGTAATTTCAATCCAAGTTAAAAAAGCATTCCAACTCCTAGTAAGTTATTTCTGCTAATTAAGATTCACTGTTGTTCTTAAGTATTGAGTTTCTAATTTTTCTCACATTTTTACTACAACATTAAACATATTTTCAACATTCCAGGCCCGGATCTATAAATTTTGGGCTCTCCTGCAACAAAATCTGTAGGGCTTCTCAACAGAGACAAGCTGTGTATATTTGTAATATCAATAAGTCTTAGTGCTAGTTTTTTTAAAAAACTTTTTCTTCAATTTCTTGGGTCGTTGGGCCCTATAAGGATGTGCCCCTCCCCCCACACTGTGGGGTCTGTGGGTACGCAGATCCCGGGCCTGCAACCTTCAAAATTTGAGTATGGATTGCTTAACTTTTTAAAAAAATTCTTTGTTTTAATTTTTTGGTTTCTTGGGCTGTGAGTCCCTCAGAGCTGTCCCCCCTTTCCCGCACTGCAGGGTCTGCAGATACATACATAGATCCGAGTCTGAACATTATGATTCTGCAGTATTTTTTTGAAAATGAAACGTAAACCAAATTTTATTTATTGCCTTTAGAAGGGTTCATCAATATATATCATGATATATTACACGATATATATCAGATATTTATTTTGAAAATATCATGATATTTTGATATTTTCTATATTTTCTCAACTAGGGTATTTTCAGTATAAAAAGTACATTAATCATAGTAATATTGTTCATTTATTATTTTAAAAAAAAGTTACGTACAGTCAAACTTCCATATATCAAACTTCCACATATTAAAATTTTCTAGATATCAAAATCCCAGCAAATTTATATGTTCATAGAAAAGTGTTTCTATATATCGAAAAAATCCCTATATATCGGAATTTTTTTTTTTTGAGACATTGTCGATTTTTTTTTTCCACTTTAGACTTTGTCTCATGAAAAATGAAGGTTAGGGGATAAATATATGTTCACTAAAGGTTTCTACGAAACTCATAAGGAATCTGGGGTTGAGGGGTGAGTAGAAAGGTCGTTGTTTCGTTCTGGAGTTCTTAAATTCCCTCAAGTTTATTTCAAATCTTAGTTGTAACCAGTAACATTGTAAAATCAGTTACAAGTTATCCCTTTTGTTTGTTGATTATCATTTTTAGTCTTTTTAGCTGCAGTAAAAATCATTCAAGTTAAGTAGATTTATTTTTTACTTTTCTCTCGATTACATTGTCAAAACGAAAATCCCCTACAGTCGCGGATCAAGTTGAATTGCCGAAGAATGAAGATGTATAAAGGCGCAAAAATGTAATTTCTGTTATTTTTTTAATGATTAACTTTCATTTATTCAATGATGCATTTTTTTGATGCTTGTATAAATTAGAAATTGGGTTTAATACATGAAAATTAGCTTTAATTTTAATGTTTTAGGAGATTTTTAGGATGAAATAAGATTGTTTCTATATATCGAAATTTCTATATATTGAATTTTTTTCCGGCAATTTGCTACTTCAATGTACGGAGGTCAGACTGTACTATATTTTTATGATGTATTAATACATCATTAATATAAGAAATTAATATAATATTCCTTTTTAAAATTATTTAAGTTCATAAAATTATTAGTAATGTAACAGTTTTAATTCATATTAAAAGTGCCTGATTAAATATTAAATGTTGGTCAGAAAAAAAAAACAGACTTATGACTATACACTAACTAATTCATATTTTTTATTTCTGAATGATATAACTGTGTAAAAAAGCTAACAGAAGAAAATGAGTAAAACAGCTAATGCTAAATTAACTCCATTAAAATTGATAAAAATGTAAAATGAAATTTTTAGATATAAATAATGAAAGGAACCTTAATTTTATATTTTCATATTGTAACAATAATGTAAGAAAATAAAGAGTTATTTGAGGATACATTTACTATTTTGAAGACCTTAGTTTGTCTGATTGAAAATATTGGATATGTGTCAAAATGTCATAATATTTTCGAACCCTGCCCTACATTTAGAAAAGCAGATAAAACAGCAAGTTACATGTTGCAAGACTGTTGTGTCCTGTTAAATGAAGCAAATTATTTTTCATCTTTTGCGCCTTCAGTAATTGGATATTTATTTATGCACCTTAAATTGTTTTTTAAAATCTAGCTCTATTTCTAGTTTAGTTGATAAAGTATATCATTAAGTGTTATAATCTATGAATAAATGTCAAATCATCACAAGAAAGATTTCTTTTGATAAAAGAATTTAAAAATGCCTTGCTCAACTCACTGCCTAGAATAGTCCCTTACTTTAAAATACTTTTTGAGCTTTTTTTCTTTTAAATTGTATGAATTTTAAATTAGACTAGTTGAGTTAAAACCTGAAGAGATAAAGTTGAAAAAATCCAATGCCTAATTTCCAACAAAATACCAACTAATAAAATAAGCGCATTTTCCCTACTCCTAGGAGTATTTAGCTAATGCTGAAATTTGGCTTTAGGTGTTTTTCAACATCCTTTCAGATCATAATTTTGACTACTATTCTGAGAGTAAAACCTCCAGGCATTTCAAAATCCTTTGAATTTCAATGTAAGAACATTATTACTATTCCCCACTCCCTACCTGAAAAAATTCTTAGTATTAATATGCATTATGCCATTAAGTAGAGTAAACATAAAGATCATGATGAATGTAAATAAAGCTTTTTTAAAAAATATTATAATTTTAACAAATATTAGATTAAAATACTATGTGCCAGGATTTGATTTGATCCCAAGTCCTGGGACTCCTTCGTTAAGAGAGGACTGCAAATTCTCTATGCCTTACCTTTGCTTCCTTGATGAGATGTATCTTGTTATGTATTTATGTTTGTAATCATAATCGTATTTGTATGTGTGACTGTAACCGTAACTTGTTCACTGTGGTTAGTCAGTCCTCAGAAAGTTCGAACGACTTCAGCCGCGTGTGTGTGTACGTGTTAATAAATGTATCGTAATATACTTGCAAGCCTTGATTATTCGTCTGCTGCTAATGGATAGTGCTACACGAAATACACCCCGTACACAAAATATCTCCACTAAGTATCTTTTCTTCCAAAATCATCTAGGGCAGAAAAAGGTGTGCATGTGTAAAAAGGATTGTGCATAAAATATAGCTGTCTTCAAATTAAACAGAGCAGTCCATTACCGATAAAAGGCATGCAAAACACCAAAGTAAAGATCATGGCAAGAAAAACAAAAGAAAAAAAAAGTCTGAAAGCAAACCGAAAGAGATACACCCCCTAAGACGTCAAGCACCCAAAAAGACGAACAACATCAAAAAAAGAAACATCAAGGCCTGAGCTACCCCAGGCAGAAACAAAATATCCTGCACAAGAATATTGTTTGGAAAATTAGATTTGTTCGTGGGTGGACAAAACCAGACAACCCTGTCTCTAGTTCTACTATCCGCCCCTCAAAAGAATTGACCTTACTTATAAAGAATATTTCATTTTACTCTTTTAAAAAGTCAACACAACTCATGAGAAAAGGATGATGAATACTTGAAAAAACCCGCAGTTGAATGAGGCCTCTAAGTGCTAAGTACCAAGGGACGACTCTACTTATTTGTTCAGTTTTCTTTTCAGTAATTGGTACTTGATGAATCAAAACTTTTTGTTTTGTGAATTTACTTGCATTTTGTTTTAAGAGTCTTCCATCTTGAAAAGTAAATTACAATTTAAAAATTCTTGAATGTACTCAAAGAAGCAATGTTGCATACATTAATTAAATTAAATTTACATTCCTTTCCAGAGAGCACTGTTTATAACATCCAACATGAGTAAAGTCGCTTGTGGTTTTGTACCAGATACAGTAAAGCTAGTAAAGACCTTTGCAGAAAAAGAAAGCTTCGATCTGAAAGATTTTTCTGAAATTTGGAACAAGCAAAAGTTTTCTTTGATATTCCTGTAAGAATAAGTTTTTTTACTATTCATGTTCTTTTCCTTTATAAATTTTTTCATTGGTATAATTCAAAGTTTTTTCCTTCAGTGGACGACCTAATGAAAAAGAATTGTTAGAAGTAAGTATTGTTTTTTTGTTTATTTACTTATTTATACACACCTATTACTTATTTTGTTTAATGATTACAATTTTAACCACAATTGAAACAGTTGAAAATTAATTTTTTATCCATGTAAAACTGAACATCTTTCATTTGAGTTTGCTGGTAACCAGTGGCCGAGCTAGAACTCGAAAGGGGGGGGGGGGGGTTAACTAGGTCTATGTAGGGTGTCACTGTTTTAGAGGGTCTTTTTCTTCATTTTTGTGGGGACTCTCTTTCTTGGGAAAAGGGGGGGGGGCGTCCCTGTAAGAGGAACAGACACCCCTGTTTGAAAATGAAATGTGTTGTGAATTTTTTTCTGAATGGGGTGGTCCCTCTCCTGAAGAAGTTAAGACTTTAAATACATATTGGGATTTTTACTTATGAAATAAACTTATTTAGTATACTGAAGAATATAATAAATACTTTGAAATAATTAAAGTGAACAGTTTAAACATCTGAAAACATTATTTAAGCTTCAATTATGTCTAAAGTTACTAATTACTGCCTTTATAGCTGGGGCAAAGGCTTAATTGCTAGCTAACACCGAATTTTTTTTAAATACACTGCTCAAAACAATTAGGGGAGCACATGGTTTTAACAAAATTACGCAAAGATGCATACTAATAAGTAACATAAAATGTATGTACATATAAACATCCATAATTTTAAGCCTACCAGGAAACGGAAGAAGAAAACTTTATATGCCAATCAGTGTTCATGACGTCAAAAACCAGTAAAAGGAGATAAGAGCAGAAATCGAGATGTTGCAGAAACGTCCGTTTTATTTCCGTAACTGTGGAATTCGATTGCACAGTATTTTTTCTTGAGACAAGGTTACTTGAGAATGTCTCAACAGAGTGATTTACCGGAATCCATGACATGACATCTGATAGACAGACTGGAATCCGCGCAAACATAACGTAGTGCCGCGGACGCTGTTGGAGTCTCCAGAAGTGTTGTTGCAAGGCTTTGGAATCAATTCCAAGAGACAGGAAATGTTAGACGTCGACCAGGGCAAGGTCGGCCACATGCCACTGAAGCAACTGATAACCAGTATATACTGTTAATAGCCCGTCGAAACAGAACAAAGAATGCTACGCAGCTGCAAAGACAATTACTCTTGGCAACAGGACGAAGGATGTCCAGCCAAACAGTACGTAATCGGCTTCATGAGGGAGAGCTCTATGCACGTAGGCCAATGGTCCTCATTCCGTTGACCCCACGCCACCGTGCTACCCGAAGATGATGGGATGTTGAACATCGAGATTGGGAGCAACATGACTGGAGCCAAGTGTTGTTTACAGATGAGTCCCAAATCAGCCTAGAGTGTGACATCCGACGCTTTCTGGCATGGAGGGACAGGGGCACTCGAAATAACCTCGCATTCATTCGTAAAAAGTCACAATACAGATGAGTTGGTTGGATGGTATGGGGTGGAATCAGCATAGGCGGACGTACGGACCTGCATATCATTCGGAATGGCACTTTGACTGGCCGAAGGTATGCATACGAGATACTGCGACCTCATGTCATCCCTTACTCTGGAGCCATTGGCGATTCCGTTGTTTTCCAGAATGATATTGCCCGACCGCATAGAGCTCGTCTGGTAGAGAACATGCTTGAAGCTGAAACAATACAGCGTATGGAATGACCAGCGTGCTCTCCTGACCTGAATCTAGTCGAGCATGTTTGGGACATGCTCGGACGACGCATTGCTGCGCGATCAAGGTCGCCTGTTACTGTTCGAGACTTGGAAATTGCACTTCTTGGGGAGTGGAACAGTATTCCCCAAAGTCAGATAGATAACCTCATCGCATTCATGGCAAACAGGTGTGCAGCAGCCTTAGGTGTTCGAGGAGCCCACACGCCCTATTAAAACTTATGAATCATACCTAAACAGTATCTTTTTTCATCATTTACATGTAACCAAATTCTTGCACTAAATCATCTTTTTACGTTTTTTCCATACTTTCAAAGCATTAAAACTTAATTCCAATTTTTTTTACGTCTTTTTTTCTGTATTGCGCATTGTTACGCGTGTACTATCCATTGTATGCCAATACATAGCTGTCTCGCCCGGTTTTCTTCACGTTTTTGCTTGCTCCCCTAATTGTTTTGAGCAGTGTAATTGAGTTTACTTTCAAAACAGATTATATCCAATTTTTATTTTTTTGGCAAAATGAAAAAAACGTTTTACACTATGGCTGGGCGATATCAGAATTTTAATACTGTGATATATCACTCTTCAAATATGGATATTTCCAATATATCAATGTATTTAGGTCATTAAATTCAACATTTTATGGGGGGGGGGGACTGCAAAGCATGTACAAAATGCAATGCCTATTACATAAGTTAGTATCTGCAACAGAGAAGAGCCATAGGCCAGCTTGGTGAATAAATATTTTCGTGATTTATTCTTATAGTAATAGCTACTGCAAGGATGCTCATGTGTGTGGGGGGGGGGGGAGAGGGGGGATTATGTTGAGGCAGATTATACCACAGACAATTTTGAAGAAAATACTTCAGCAGAATTTAAGTTTTCCTTTTTAGTGTGTCGCAATTTTTAGGGAAAATTGAATAAAATTGAGGGGTGCCATTGCAGTTGAGGGAAATGGGCACCCCTAGTTACATCATCTGCATATTAAGATCTGCAACAGGGAAACGCCATTGGACATCTTGATAAGTGAATATTCCTGAGATTTATTCAAATATCACGGGACGCGGGAGAGTCCCGGCCGCCGAGAAAACCAAATGCCTACCGCCAAGGAAACCAAACGTCAGCTGCCAATAAAAGCAAATCCACCGCCAAAAAAAACGAAAGAAAATAAACGCCACAAAGTGCAGTTTACACAACAGAACAAGTTGGGGTTTTCTGAGTTTTTCACCACTCTGTATTTCAGCCCCAGGAAGACCCTCAGCGTTGATTTTTGGTATACTCAATCTCTAGTGGCCCCTGATGACATAAACCAAAATACGATCCCCTGGACCATCAGGGGGAGGAGGAATTTCAGTTAGAAAATTGCTGTTCAAAAAAGTTTTCGCTTTCTTTGACAGGGCTAAAGCCCAGACGAAAAGAGGAATCAAGCTGAAATTTCGTGACCACATACCTTGTGCCTTACTGATGTGCCATTTGACCCCCTCTCCCTCCCCCCTCGTTTTTACCCCCAAATTGTACCTTTCCGGGGTTTTGTCACAGCCCTCCTGGGGGGCTATAGTAATGATTTTTTTGTATACATATTTTGGGGGGAGGGCATTGGGTACATATACAAAAATTCAACCCCCAGAGACATCATGGGCCGGAGTAATTCAAGTTTGAAAGTCGCTAATTTCTCCTAAATTCTTATGCACTTACTCTCAGTTCATACTGTTTGTTAATCAATGACTACAATTACAAGGTTAGAACAGATCTAACAGTTATTCAAGAGTTGTCTTGGGAAATGAAATTCAATCAAGACTAAAATAGATCCAACAGTTGCAACTAGACGTTAAATTGTGGATATCACAAATTTGCCACAGCGACTGCACTTGCGTGTGGATTTAGCTCATTGTGTTAGCCTGACACGCGAGCTTAACTTTTGTAACTCTAAAAAATAGAGTAAACTCCATAGGTTAGCAGATGTGTTTGTGTCATGTCTCAAAGTTTCTTCGAAGATTGAAGTAACAGAAGTCACTTAAACTAACTTCAATTTATTGAACTATATAATAAAAAACAACTCTAAATCATAACTTCTGTAAATAGTAAAATAATCATAATATGTTTCAACAGCATTCAACTAACTATAAAGTTTCCTTAACATGTTTTAAAAAAATTTAATTCCCTAACACTCATGTTCTAAATATGTTTCAAAAAATTTAAGTCCCTAACACTCATGGCGAAAAGCTAACAGCCATCTCCTATGCTGAGTTTGGGACGCCGCTTCAATAAGCGAGCAATCCTCAAAAGAACAACTATCCTCAGCCGAAGGTATGAGAAAACGCGAACAGAAGCCATTTTCCTCTCAATTCCTTCTGGTTATACCCTACACCGCACGATGCAGCACGTCATGCCGGAAATGTGTACCTAAAAACCGCCTGGAAGCCTCTGGAACATTCTATCTGCCCTGAGTCATTGGGAGATTACGTCATCCATCCGCTCATGCACTGATGTCATTTCCTTTTAATCATTCCTTCACCGATGTTTACACATCATAGCTTTTTGATCCGCGATTCGTAACAAGCGTCCGTAACGGGACAAGATAAACTACTCATTCATTATAGACCAAGAGCTGAGCCCCCAAAATACGATTTATCTCTTTTATGGCAGGTGGCCGGTTAAAATAATTGAAAAATTTAATTAAAAAACTTTGACTCTAATCCCCCCCCCACTAATTTTGGGCCAATGGCTGCGTGGGTGGATGAAAGTCAAAAAAAAAGAACAATATTAAAGTGATGAGTTAAATGGCTAAAACTTATATAATAACATTAAATTAATAAGAAGAAACACGTAGCGAATTCCCCCCCCCCCAAGCTATGATGGGGCGAATGTGGTGCCCCCCCCCCCAGGGATCAAGTATCGATTGTGGAACTTAAAAAAAAATGATCACTTTCGTGGGGGGGAATTTAACTGGGTATTAGTTTCATTATTTTGATTGCCAAAAAAAATTCCCCCCCCCCCAGTAACTATGGGTCAATTTGTCAAAAAATATTTTTTTTTGTTTCTCTTTATTTGGTCCAAGTCGAGTACTATTCGAACTTACACATGACCGTTTAAGTTGCAAAAAAAAAAAAACAGTTTGAATGTTTATTTGTTAAAAAACCTCATAGCAATTCTCCCCTCCCACCTATGGAGGGGGTTGCTACTCGGTGCGCGGGTTTACAACGTGGTACCCCCCAGCAATTTATGGGTAGTTTTAAGTCACCGACCAGATTGAATTTTCAGAAGAAAAATTTTGCATTTCGGACAAAAAAACTAGATTCTCAGATAATAATGCTCAGATTTTTATGGATAAATGTAAGTAAAACAGAAGCGGAAATTCAATAAGAGTACATTGCTTTTTTCAGAATCAAAAAGTAACAACTATTGACTAAAATATGAAGGAAAATATAAACTACAATAAAAGCGCTTGATCACCATCTTTGATTCGCCATTTTGGATAGAAGCCTCCATGGAAAATTATGGGAATTTTCAAGATTCATTCTACACATGTTCAGCAATTAATCCTGAAAAATCAGCTAATCATAAATTTGTGATGCATCAACCCTGTTTTTTGCCAAAATTTACTATGCTATTTATTGAATAGTATAGTTATGCAATGATTGATTTTTTTGATTTGCTTGTTTACAATATAAATAATTGAAGTAGCTGAAACTGATTAAAATGTAAGCTAATATCTTAATATTTAATTACTATTCAATTAACTAAATGACGAAATAAATTAAAAAAGAAATATTTTGGCTCTGTTTTATCACAGGAAACTTTAGAGTTTTAAAATATGATTTACTACTAAAAACATACTTGCTTAAAAAATAGAAATTTTCTCTTTGATACAGAATTCTTTTAATAATTTTGTTTTCTCTTGAAGTTTATGAGACACACCTTTCGTGCAGCTCTGGAATTATTTTGCAAGTACACCGAAAATAAATATGAGCATGTGGGATACCTGTATGTGCTTCTTGGACTTGTTCGATGCCAACCACCAATAATAAAACCACGTATGAAGGCAAGTTAAATTTGTGTTAATTTACTTTAAATTTCATGATGTTCTTTAAAACCCTGAAATGAATTTGTTTTTCTGTTTTTACTTTCAATTCAATAAGTATTTAAAAAACATATATATATATATATATATATATATTCCTAACTAATATATGTTCTTAACTTAGGATGATTTTCAGGAAAAATATGAACAAAGCATGGTTACACCGGATTTTACTTTATTTTTGCGCCAAAGTCAAAAGTTATGTTTAAAAGTGTTATAGATGGTGTTTTAAGAATAAAATTATTTTTCACTTTTTAGAGCAATTTTGAAGTATATTCTATTTTATTTTCAAAAATATTTTTTGATGCTTTCATTTTGATTAAAGCAATCTCTTTGCATCCGATATGAGAATCGAATTTCCCTGATTTTTTATGCTTATGCTTTTTTGGAGGGCAAATTAATGAAATTTCTTTTTATTCCTATGAAAATCACAAAATTAAAATCTAAATTGCTGGTTTAACTTGATTTTTCCTTCAATTATGTCGATTGTTATAGTTAATACGTTTAGTGTAGAATTCTAAATTGCAATTCTAAAATAAGTTACTTAAATAAATTCTTTTATGTGCCCTTCTTTGTCCTTTTAACATGTTTATTTTGAAAATCGCAATCTCTCTGCATCTGCAATGGGTGTAAGATTATTTACACTTATGATGCTTACTATGCCCTGTGAAGAGGCAAATAAACTAAACTCATGTGTATTTTTATTAAAATCATTAAACTGAAAAGTTTTTAACGAAATTCATGCTCTTAAGAATGTCAGAAAGTTAAGTTTGAAATCGATGGCTGAAATTTATTTTTGTTTCAACTTCTTTATGTGTTTTAATACATGTGTAACATCTATTGTTGGTAAAGTATGATTTTTTTTTTTGGATTACATTTAAAAAAAAAAAAATGGACTTTTTTCATTTAAATCCTTTTTTTTAATTTAAAAAAATTGTAGATAATTACTTGACATGAATAAACATTCCATATTTTCCATATTTTTTGTTTTAACTTCTTTATGTGTTTTAATACATGTGTAACATCTATTGTTGGCAAAGTATGATTTTTTTGGAATACAAAAAAAAAAAAAAAAAAATTATTTCAATTTTTTTTTTTTTTAATTTTAAAAAATTGTAGATAATTACTTAACATGAATAAACCTTCCATATTTTATATAGTAGATGAAAGAACAACTTAATAGCTAAACATTGGTACCACTATTTCCCTGAATAATAATTTTCATACTTTTTAGAAGAAAAATTCTGAAAATAAGTTAGTTTTCTATGTTATCAGCATAGAGTCATGCAAAAGTTTTGAAATGATCAACAAAATTTTGATCAATTTTGAAGATTACAGTGAAACCTCTCGATGCGGCCACCCCTGTTAACGACCTATTTCCCACAGCAGGACATTTTTGGCCTATTCGCATAATGTTGAATCAACCCTTAAGAGCGACCACTCAAACCCCTCTGAGCGTCGGGGTAGTTGCCAGTCTGGAGTTCGAAATAGACTGGCGTATACTCTTTCACTTCGTTTTTTTACCTGTACCTTTTCGTTAAGAGAACTGCCAGGAGTTCTGTAAGTGTTTTTGTGTCGCAGCGTTTTGCTGTGTAGGGGGGGGGGGGGGGGAGATGGCATTTCGAGCAATAGGCTCATGTAGGTGGGAACTATCGTTTCTCCTCTTGGCTGCTTTGGGTTATCTAGGAGGATTGATATTTTTCCTTAGATGAAACAATAATTTTAGTTTTTGGGAAAATATTCAAATTTTGATTTTTTTCATTCATTGATTGATGATTGTAAAAAAAAAAAAGACTTTTAGGCTTTATTTTGAATTTAGATGGTGAATCTTGTAATATTTGTTGCAATAAGCAAAAGTAAAGTTTTCAAAACGGTAAATGCTGGAGGTAATTTGATATCATCGCTAATTCGTCAGCCATAGCTGATGACTCAATTCGGAATTTGCTTTAACATGGTTAAAATAAATTTGAAAAGAAAATGTAGTTTCTGTAAAACTATAAACAAATACAAATTGAATAGTTTTTGCCTACGAAGAAGAAATTATGGAATAAAAATGTATTTATTTTCTTTAAAAAATCATTTTAAATTGTTGAATTATATCGTTAATAGCGCATTTCGAGTTCAATAATGAAAACCTTTTTAGAGCGGCCAACCCCACTATGCGGCCACATTTTCACGGAACGGAGGATTGGCCGCTCAGAGAGGTTTTACTGTAAAACAATTTGTACAATTTTTTTTTCAGAAGGATCCTTAATGTTTAAATTGAATTTCGTGTATTTCAATCTCTTATAAGTAACCTTATGTTTCTATGCCAAAATCAAACACAAGCTTCGCCAAAAACTGTTTGTTATGTTTGAAGTTTGTCCTTTTGTATCTTGTAAATATTTTAATTATTTTGATAGTTGGAAGTTATTTGACCTCTAGTACTTTCAGTTGGCTTACTATACTTCTTACTTTAGCAAATATTTCATTTTTTTTTTGGTTTGTAAATTGTTAGTTCCTGTATTGTTTTTGAGAAAATACTAATTTTAAATCAATATCACTTATTTTTTATTCATTTTCAAAGTAAAACACATTTCAATAATTAATCCCCCCCTCCCTGTATTTAAATTTGATTCTGATATGGCTCAAGTCTAAGAAGCAGTAAATACATTTTTTACTATACATTTATGTATTGTATGAAAGCAAAAATAAATATTAGAGTTATACATATTTTTTCTGAAATATGTTTTAAAAAATGCATCTTTAAACAAGAAACTAGTCAACAAGACCCCCCCCCCCCCCCTTCCTTTTTTCTCCAATTATAAAGGTTATTGCAAAAAGTCGTGTTTGTTACCATTCAAAGTTCTAAATTTGAATAAGCTTGAACCCTTCAACTCAATTTAAAAACTAGTTACCATTTGCGTACAAAGGCTTTTACTTAGTATTGCCTTTTTGGAACTGCAATTTTGAAAAGTTGGAGGGGGGGGGGGGGAGGAAGGAATTGATTTCTATTTATTTAAAAAAAAAAAAAAAAGAGATCCGGGAGATTCCCTGGGCTCCATCTTTTTCCATAACGTCATTAAATATGGCCTAGAACCATATTTCAAGGCTTCAATTTCTACAAACTTCCATGTTCCCCAATGTGAACCCACCCTAAAAACTATTTTCTACCTGCACCACTGTTATGTGTGCTTGTACATGTGTGTGTGCACATATATAGTTACAAGATAATTTTTTTTATTCAAAAAATGTTCCATTGCTACTCAGAGATTATTACTTGTTTTTCATTACGGCTCATGTTGTAATGTAAAGAAAATGTAACAAGTTATCAATAATCTAAAGAAAATAAAAATTGTAAGAGTTAGATTTTTTTCTTTGTTTCCTATATCATAAAAATTTTGAATCTGGTCCATGGGCGCAGGAACAATTATTTGGATAAGGCTGGACCCGCATGTAAATAATCACTAAGTTTTGTTTCATTTATTTTAAAGCGAATAGTGAAATGTATTTTCATCTTTGTTAAAATTATTTTATTTATAAGCTTTACATATTTCTCAGATCCCAATATTTTTGATTTTTTGTAATTTGACCTTTGGTTAAAATAAATCCAATCTTACTCATTCAAGATAATTATTTATTAAAAGATTAAAAATAATATTAATGTAAAAAAGTATTAGATTAATATTGCTTTTTAAAATTTATTTTGAAAATCTATGAGATGAAAGTGCCTAACTTGCCATACCTTACCGGTGCTGCAAGGGAGGTGTACTAAAGCGCCGGTAAGGGTACTGGACATAAACATGATCTTAATAATTTTTGTGATTTATTTTGTAGCTTTTCCTTATCAAATTAATTAAATTTTAATTTTGAAAACCAGGGGTACAACCCTTCCAGCAATCATGGACATAAACATGAGATGAATATGTACTTAGTAGTTTAAGTATTTTGTTACTTGTCCTTTGTTTAAATCGAATTTTATTTATTTAATATCTTTGTACACATCAAATTTAATGCTGAACCTAATACTGTTGTGGTCATTATGTCCAATATGATCCATACACAGAACCCTTGAACCCAACTACCCACATCACAGAAAACTAGATCCAAAATTGCATCTTGCGGAGTGCCCTGAGTTTCAATTTGATCTAAGAAACAGTCACTAATTACTTTTAAATACTCCTCTTCTCTGCCATTACTGGGGTAAAAATTATTCCAATCATTGCACCTGGAATATTGAAATCCCCCATTATGATGATGGATCCCTTACTGGACATGTCACTAACAACACAGTGTATCTGTTCATCTTGTTCCTAGTTTAAATAAGGTGGTGTTGACCTAACAATTCGTGTCTAACTTCTGTAACAAAGGTAAACACCTAAGGTTTAGCAGATGCCTTTCTGTTTCACATTTCTGTAGCTATCTAGTGAATGAAATGCCAGAACTCAAATTGAAAAGCTAAATCATTTTTATTTATGAATCTAATAATTAACAACTGTAAAACATAAAAACTTCTATAAATGGTCTAAACAAGTATGAGGGATTTCAACAATACTCGAATAAATCTCAATGTTCCAAAAGAACATCTTTCTAAAAAAATATTTGACATGCTAATGATAATTATTCTAAATGTCCTTAACTCTCATGGTGAAATCCTAACAGCCATCTCCTAAGTTCAGGACATCGCTTCAATAGCGAACGATCCTCTAACAAAAAACGACTGTCGTCAGTCGAAAATGAGAAACACGAGCAGAAGTGATTTCCTTCTCATTTCCTCCCGCTTATATCGTATCCCAGCACTATGCGGCACGTCACTCCGGATATTCTTATGTTAGAGCCATCTGGATCCTTCCAGAACAATAGATTTGCTTCAGAGTCATTGGGAGATTACGTCATACATCCGCTCGTGCTCTGACGTCACATCCTTCTTCCTGACGAACACTTCGTTCCGAGTCGATCCGTTGTTTACACATTGCTTTCCGATACGCGATTTGAAACAAGCATCCTTTAAAGGGACAAGATTAACTGCTTATTTCATTTATAAAGAAAAACAAGTGAGTAAGAGCTGTTACATCTAGTTTACACTTAGCTTTTAAAATGAATTGGTGAGAATATCTCTCAAATAGACATTTTGTGGCTATCAGGTGGCTTATAAATATTCTCAAAGCGCATTTTTTTTTGCCCATATTGCTCATCAATTCCGTCCAAACCATACTGATATCATTGGGTTTATTATTTATGACCAATTCATTGATCATTGCAAATGAAAATATCTTTAACAAAATAAAACCCCACCTTCTACCACATTACCCCCTACTACATTATCCTACTACATATACCCCCCACTACCCCCCCCCCCCCACATCTACTCTATCTTGTCTAGACAAATTATGCATAGCAATGCCTAATATATCTGTATCATATTCGGTAGGACATGTTTCGGTAATTCCAACAACTTCCACCTTCTCATCTATTATCAAGTTTTTCAATTCTTGTATCTTATTCCTAATACTGTGAGCATTGGTGTAGAAAACTTGAAGCTTGCCCAAATAACTTTTATGTCACTCTGAACTTTCTTAAATCACAATTGTTAAAGTTACTACTCTTATTAGACACCCTATTTCCATTTCTAGTCATACCCAAATAATTATTGTCCTTTGGATGCTTGATCCTTAAACCATTTGAACCATGCCCCCCATTCATACTAAGTTTTTTGACATTGAAGTCTTTTAAATCAAACGACTAACCATTTTGATCCCTGTAGAGTTCAGATGCAGGCCATCCCTAACAATCCAATCCCGTTTCAAGAACTCCGTACATCAACAAACCTGATATTGCGCTTTTTGCAAATTGTCTTAAGTAGATAACACCTAGCCCATTGATTTAACCAACTCCTATGCACTCCATACCTAGGAAACAAACCAACCACTTGGACATTGGTCAAAAAGTTGGTAGCTTAATCCAACAGGGACTTCCATTCCTTCAAAAACTATTACTTGCGCCTACATTATTAGTTCCCACCCACAAAGTAACCATATCCTCCTTACTGAATACTTCTTTCTTTTGGGCAAATTTAATCCCCCCTTCAGTACCAAGAACAGTATTCCCTTCACTTTGGCTAAACATCAAATATACAATTAAAAATAATTGAAATATTTTCAGGATGCAACAAAATGGAAATCTCAAACAAGACCCGTAATTGTCGGTGAGGCACATGTTTCAATGTTGGCATGTTTTCAAAACATAACTGTACGGCGGAAATTGGGGTGGACGAAGATGAAATGGGGGGAAGAAAGGAACGAAAAATGCTAGAAAAATCGGAATCTTTTCAGATTTGTAAGTAGAAAATTGGTCTGATACCAAGACATGAAACAAGGAAGAAAACTTTACAAAATGAACACAGCAAGCTGTAATTCTGGAAAAAGCCGAAAAATCTCATCCCATATGGAACTTAAGAGCATAAAATAGGTGCAGGCAGTCAGAGACTATTTTCTGCAAAAATCTGCAGAATTTCTGCAAATACTACCTTAATTTTGCAGATTTCTTTAAGTTCAAAGTCAAGTTCCTGCAAATGACACATAAAATCCCAACATTTTGTGTGAGCTTTCCGTCATTTAAGCGTAATTAGCAAGAATTTCCGATTTTCTTCTTACTAGAAGAAATGTGCAGGATTTCTGCAAAATTATATTTTTAGTTGGAAGATATATGCTGAAAATCTGCAGATTTCTTGCAGAAATTATAGTTTCTGCAGATTTTCAGTTGTTGCTACAAATTTGAAGAATTTCCGCAGAAAATTTTTCAGTTTTCCTCTCACATTTGAACAGAATTATTCTGCAGTTCAGGCATCTGTTCTGCGACATACTTCACAAATCTAGTAGTATTCTGCTTTGTGGGGAGTGTAAGATCCAGACCTAAAGTTTTCTTAGTGGGTCTGTGACATCTAATACCAAAATTTTAAGAAGTTACTTTTTTCCAAACTGGAAAAATTTTCAGTGTGCTGGAAAATTGAGAGGAGTTGAGTTTAAAAATGTATCCATTTTATTAATTCGAAATGATACTTTCATCCATGGTTGTATTATGTCTTATGTTGAATCTTTATATTTTCAGATTCGTGTTACTTTGGAGCATTTTGAAGTAATTGAAAAATTACGTGATGAGGCAGAAGAAAACAAAATTGTAGGTGCGCTCTATGCCATTAGATATTTGATTCACAATGGTTTTGACTTCGTTTGCGCCCCAACACTGGTTAGTATTCTTTATATCCATTTTTTTCTTTATTTTAGTGTCAATTCTTGTTTGTGTTATGCCAAACATTTTATTCAAAAACCTGCCTGCATGTATGATATACTAAGTTACGGATTTTAGGTGAAATGTTTGTTAAAAAATTGCAAACTAGGAACCATCATTTTAAATAATTTCATGTTATTATTAATTTACTCATTCTTTATTTTCATTTGTGTATGTGCTTCTGTGTTTTTTATGTTTCGTTAAATGCTTTTTTATCATCATGATAAATCTAACAATTTTATTTATCATAATGTTTAGGCTCTAGAGCTAAAAATGGTGATTTGCAAAAATACCACATTTTTAGAATTTAAAAGTGAGAGAGAGAAATTTAGTTCATCATGTCCAGAAGTGTATCTACTGTTCCATATGTACCATATTCAAAATGCGGTTCTTGTGTCATTTTCTGCCACAATGGCGAATTGCCTGAATTTGTGCCCTGCCTTTGACAATTTTGGATTCTGCCGATTTGGATCTGCTTAGCTTAGTCAGGCCCGATGAGAGGCCATGCCAGCCTAGTCGGAAACTTGAACCCCGGGCCCTAGACAAATTAGTAATGTGTACGGTCCAACTCCATTGTCCTTCTGCATGACAATGCACACCCACACACTGCTGCTTTAGCAAAAATTCTCCTACAGCAGTTTTGCTGGACAGTGTTTGACCATCTTCAGCACAGCCCAGACTTGGCACCTTCCGACTGCCATCTGTTTGGTTACTTGAAACGCTGGCAAGGAGGACACGTTTGACTCAGACATTGAGATGCAGACCAGAGTACAGAATTGGCTGAAAGCACAGGCGGCTGCCTTCTATGACGAGGGTATCGAAAAATTGGTACCACAGTACGACAAATGTCTTAGTCAGAATGGCTACTACGTCGAGAAGTAGTTGGAAGGTCAATGTATATATTGCAAATAAAAGAGTTTTCATTGACTTTGTGGTCTCAATTCCGCGATCGATCGGACCTTGAAAAAAAACCCCTCGTTTAATGTATTCGCCCCCCCCCCTTGCCAAAAAAGAACGATCATAAGAAATCACGAGAGTGTTGAATTGAAAATTGCAAATAATATTACTATCGTCGGGCTTATTTGCACTATTGGAGGCCTGTCTGAATGTATTTTTGCCCATCTCCCTGTCTATCACTCTAAAACTGCAGTAAGCTTTTCACAACTTTTATCATTAATAAAAGAAAGCAAGGTAGAAGTTTCTTCAATGGATTGTCTTCAGACATTAGACGTAGCATTGAACAAAGACATTTTATTTTGAAGCTAAGTTTTTCATCTTACATGATAAACTAAGATTAATTTTGGTAAAATACTACCTGTTCATCCAATTAAACACTCTTATTTTAAGATTGTCAAATAGCGCTCCTAAAGTAAATTACAATGGGCAACTAGTCTCAGACTTTTAGCACTGGAGAGCAAGCTTTCAAGAAACTAGAACTTAGATGAACTTATCAATCATTTTGCAAATCATAAAGGAAGGAAGGTGGCCTTGAAATAAGTTCAATATTGTGCATATGCATAGTTTCAATGTATGAAAATTTGGTTTTGAAGTGTAAATTTCTATGTCGAATTTCTTTTCTTTTTGAATTGGGTTGTTTCCACAATTTTAAAAGTATTTTTTTTCTGAAAGATTATGTTTAAAAACATTGGTTTTAACCATTTCTTAAATAATTTGACAAAGTTTAGTATTTTTGAAAAATAATTTTAATCTATATGCAGATTCAATTTCCTTTTGTGCTTCAGCTCATGATATCACAAGTGATAAAATGCCATTTGTTAGGCATAAATGCCTGTTAACCACAACATTAAATATTTAATATCTCATCACCTCACAAAAACAATAGTAAAATAGGATGTTTTTCTTTACCATATATACTCGCGTATAAGTCGAGAAATTTTGTCTAAAAAATGAGATCAAAGGAAGGGGCTTATACGCGGGTCAAATTTTCCGAATTTTTTTTTCCGATCAACGAGAGCTGGGAAGCTACGAGAAATGCCGATGTGCGGTTACAGGTAGTTGCTGATAAGTTGATCGTGTGAAAAAGTAAACTTATTCAAAAATAATAACTAAAAAAACCTAAATAATACACATAAATAAAGGTAATTTTATTCTTCTTTATTAAGGATCAAATCAGCAATTAACAAATATCGTGAAACGTATGAAAATATTTATCGTCAACAGTCACGCCATTCAGACTGAGAGTGCGTTCGACAAGCACGACCGGGAGCGACCAGTTAGTTAATCACGTGACAGCTAATGATCACGTGCTCAAATCAACCAATCAAATGCTTAGAATGGTAACCGCCGCGGTAACCGGTTGATCATAGAACGCCGCGGTTAGTAACTGGTTACTTACCGGTTGACCGGTGAGGTTCGTCAAACGCAACCTCTGATATCATTGATGATTCCGCAGCCGCCGATGTATACGATGACGCGGTGATGACGGAAGCGGACTTTAATAAACTATTTTTTTGCGTCCGACTCGGAATCCGAGTTTGAAGGCTTTTAGAAATGTTCTCCTACTTAATTCCTATTTTATTTGTAAATAAATGTGTTCATTATTTTGAAATTTCTTTGAAAATAATTTGCGATGTTTTTGGAAAGTATGGGGGTCGACTTATACGCAGGTTTTAGATTTTTTCTGGATTTTTTCTCTGAAAAAGGAGGGGTCGACTTATACGCGAGATCGACCTATACGCGAGTATATACGGTACTTACAATGTATTACCAATCATTCCTAATGAATGGGGAAAAACACTTATCAGCACTCATTCTCATTGGTCAAATCGACTGAATGTTTGTTTCACTTTCATTCACTTCGGCAGAACTCCGTGTAGTGGATGACTTCACATAGAAGCTTCTAGTTGAATCTGATGACACTTGTATTCAGCGATAGCAGTGACGTGTGTCTGTTTGTGTGACTCAGATATGCTAATGACCTTGGGGGTTTTTAAACCGCTTGTGGTTTACGTTCAATCTCTTTGCTTATCTTTTGTAGGCAGTTGCTTCGTCGGCATTCGAACTTGTTTGTTCAAGGCCTGCTTGCGTCTTGCCAATATCATGAGCTAATAGTTGTTTATTTCCAAGCAGGTTTACAGTTTATATAGAGGTTTTAGTCAATAACAGTCATGCAGTTTAGATAGTATAATTTGCAACTATATTAGTCAGCGTTCAAAATTACTGCAGGTTTCACTGGTCCCTGACCAGTGAAACCTGCCTCGGACCACCATAAAAAAAATAATCAGTGGTCTGTGGGACCACCAGCCGCCGATGGACTTCTGCACACCCGAAATCTCTCAAGTCCCCTTTCGCCAACGCCAGTGGAAGGACGCCGCAGCATGTTGATTCAGTTCCGACCGGCGCATTTCCCAATTTGCCAGCGTGCCTCCGCAAGCGTTTCCTTTCCCTGGTCGCACATGCTTAGCAGTGTTCAGCTAGCAGAAGAGAAGAATAGGGCTACCAGGTGTGGCCAATACTCGACATTTTGGCTATTTTTTATCACACAGAAAATATTTGTTATCAGCCTAGCTGATCTTTGGTTATTCATTATAGTCAAATGAGCCCTTGATTGAAATGTTTTAATTACAATTCTTTTAATAATATCTTTATATAAATGCGAGGGGAGCTTTCGTGCGGGTTGGTTTTTTTCACCAATTTCACTCAACGGTTTTGCTACATTCCTAAATTTTTGCTTGGCAACCCTGGAGGAATGCATTTCGCCAGCATGTCTGAAAGCGCTTTGTTGTTATAACTGGATTCGCTGGAACTTTCTCAGGGTGGCCAAGGCTCCCCTCTCATTGTTTTCCTTATTGTTAGACTTCGTATCCATTGTAAGGGAAATGTTTTGCATTTTTGCTCAAAAATGGAGGATTTTAACTCTTCTTGAAATTTTCCCTCCCTGGATCTGCCCATGAAGTGCACATGATTTTTGTACAAATATTACTAATATATTTTAAATGTGACTACTAACGTAAAACAATAGTTTGTTTTATACTAGCATTCAAAAATTTTACCTTGTATCTGCTTATAGTTAAATGTCCTTTCGTTACCATATTTTTTTTGTCTTTCTGGTACCATTAAAAACTATATAAATTAAATATCCAGTAAAATTATAACTATGCCTTCTTGACGAGGGACATAATTCTGCTTTGCCTAAAAGACATTAGTTTATATACCCAATAGGTTCTTGGTGAACTTACTGAGATTTAGTATTTTGGTAATGAAAAGAAATCAAATTCTCACCTTAGTAATGTACCTCTTCCATGGTTGAAAAAACATAAATTTTAAATTACTTACCAAAAAGTTTAACTAGACATTCAAAAGATAAAAGTTAACCTAAATATTATATGCTGATAACAAGTTTATTAAAATACAGTGTGTAACAAAAAGAGATTTTTTGCTCTAAAAATACAAAGAGAAAACTTGGTTTTTCCCTTTATTTTCTGGAAGTCATCAAATTATTTGGGAAGAACAGGTTAAAATTTAAGAAATTCATTTATTTCTGAAGAGAATGGTATAAAGCAAGTGACAGAATATTAAGTTTTAAAATTCATGTGTCATGTGTCCTTTTCCCTGGAATTCACCTGCTATTAATACTGCTGCTTTTTAATGGCAATTTTTTTTAAAAACGTGGAGTAATGCACCAATGGAGTAATGCACCAAAGTGCATCACTTGTGACATCATAAAGACCGCTCATCATTTCCAAAATCGGACATGATAAAAAAATTAAATTGAAATAACTATTGGGAAAAAAAGTTTTTTCTGCCTTCATGTTTTTTAAGTACTTCTATTATATTTGGCATGTTTTTCACGGAAATTCTGAGGACTGCTTTTGCTTATATCCCAGCAACTAGACCACTTAGTGTCTTTGGGATTTCACTAAAGGGTTTAATTTTAAAGTACAACTTTACACACACACACACACACACACACAAAAAAAAAAAAGTCTGAAACAAAATTAGTATTTTTGGTTAGGGTGGAAAACCGTAAATTTCATGTAATTTCCCCATCAAATGCTTAAATAGAAAACCCATCATTATAAAAATTCATTTCCTTATAACAGTAATATTAATAGTAAGCATAGTAAAAATTTTTAATGATGGCTTCCCTGAAGCAAGCATGAAATTATTCACTATCATTGTTCTCGTTGGATTTTTGTCCTCATCCATGCCATTAACACTAGTCAACAAAAAGTAACTTTTTGTCTGCATCCTGATTTTAGATAGTCAATTCCTATTAATTTTTGTTTGAGAAAAACTTATATGGTAGCAGATTTTTTTTTAGCTATTGTTTTCAAGATACATAAAAGCCCACCCGAGAAAGATGCACAGCAACCACACATTGATTTAAAGGTAATGCTAAAAGGGGAAAAAAAATCCTAGGCAATAAATGTTATTAAATAGGACATGTTCTATTTAACTATGCTTCTTTTTCAGAAAGCAGTGGTTGCTTTTGGCTTATTGCTGTAAACGCTTCATTTTTGATTGATTTTGTACATCAAAGAAGGACCATCTCTTGTAATAGTTCAGCAGTATTTGGTGAACATTAACTCAGCTAAATGGCCCTGATACCTGTGTTCCACTGTAAAGATATCATAGTGAAATTTTTCCTCGTGCTCACTGCTCACAGCTTTAGTTTTTAAACAAAATATCCTGGAAGAAGTGAACAAAATGGAGTTTCAGAGACATCATTCATCAATGGTCACAGAACTTCCGTAGGGATTGTTCGACCAACTGTTTTTAGTTCTCATTTCTCTGCTGCTTAGAAATACTTGTAATACAATCTTAAAGGCTTCCTAGGTGTTTTTTCTCCCTTCACAAATTTTTCTTCAGACACTGATTTTCCTAATCGTGCATATTTAAAGGGCTGTTAAGAATTCTTTGCTAAACCTTAGTTTCAATATATCTGGAAATTTCCCTCTAAGGTATTGTAAAACCATCTTTGTTCAAAGTTTTCATGAAGTTCTTCATTATTCCCAGCAAAATGAGCATGGACAGAAACAGAAAAGGGTGGATCTACCAGAGACTGATTTTGGGCATTTATCTTCCCAGAATTTAAATTTCTTGAACTCTGTTTTGGTTTTATGTAGTGAGATTTTCTATCCCAAACTGAGGTCGAAGTTTAGAAGACAAGGTTCAATGAAATGTTCACTTAATTTTGCACTTTTTTTCATCCAGGTATCTATGATTTCTCTGAAAGTACCTTAAATTTCAGCCTTGATTTTTGGTCAATTCGTAATTTTTTGTTCTAAATCACTTAACTTGAATTATAAATTAAAAAAATAATAATCTGAGCCTCGTGAAAGCATCCCATGGCCAGTTGTGAGGTATGATCAGTGCCTAATTACTCCTCTTTATAAAATTGGAATGAAGCAAACCGACCCAGTAAACTTGCCAAATGAAGTTTCAGAAATAGTATTTTTAGACTTATGTTTTTGAATGGTACATCTGATGCAGGAGGCAAATGTATAGTTAAAATAATTTTAATTGTGGATTGATTTCAGGACTTGCAATCATGTCTATGACCTTCTATTCTCTAACATAAATTATTAATCTATTGCAGTTGGAAACCCTAAAAAAGGTTGCTGTTTAACAATTTTCATTTATTAAGAAAACTAAAAACTTTTGATTTTAGATAGCTCTCTATTTTATCAATTTTACATTTTTAGTGTTGAACACTGAATTCTAGAAACTAACTTAGAGTGTAAATTCTGAATTCAACAGTCAGGTTGTCTTGTGACAGATTTAATCTTATACTTTATTGTTCACTATACCTTCAAATTCAATACATCGCCAGAAAAGAATTTATTCAAAATTGGCATTTCAATTGAATGTATTGGAGTTTGACTGTTGAGTATTTTATTCAAGATAACTTAAAGTTGTATTGTGTTAGTAAACTTTGCTTAGTTTAATGTTTAATTCCTTTTGGGGACTTCTTAAAAAGCTTTTATTTATGTTGTGAACAGCCTCACTCTATGCTCTTTAAGGGTATGTCCATGATGTCTCAACCTCTGACCAACCAAGTCTTTGTTTGGCTGGGGTCGGTAGGAATTTTTCATGGAGGACAAAGATAGATGGATACAAAAAGGAGCTTTGTTGAGAACTCCTAAGCTGCTGCTCAATTCATAAGTCACTTTTGCATGTACAGTCAAAACAGTTGTGTCCACCTAAGAGCATCATGATGCAGACTGTGCCATTGAAATTTTTAAGGGATATTTTTTCCTTGGGGGGGGGGGTTATTTAGGAGGGGTGCACCCTTGCTTTTAGGAAGGGTGGGCACCTTTGACACAAACTCTGATATAAACTAACTGTTGGATCTAATTGTGTGGTGGAGTTACATCAGGGTTTAGCGATTTTTCGATAAAACGTGTAAGATTACACATGGTATGTAGAATAGTAATGTTACAGAGTAAAATCAAATTTAAGAAAGTACTTACCTCTAGAAGTCCAAAAGTAAAAAATAAAGAGATTTCAAAGCACCAGAATTATTTATTAGTACTCTCAAGTACAAAGCATTGCAAAAAAAGAAAAGCTAGTGTGCCTTTTTAAAATCTGAAATAACTCTTTCCGTGTTCATTTAAGAAAAGATTGTTCATCTTTTGTCGATCAGTCACATTTTTCTCCAAGATTCTTCATTTCTGGTTGAAATCTTTTGCTTCTTTAGACTTGATATTCTCAGGTTCATCTTCAGATAAATAAATGGTCTATGTAAGAATCAGAATTTCATTCAGGAATTGGTAACTTAATAAATTAATGAGTCATATCTTTAAAAGTTCAAACTAATTTGTTGGTATCAGTGTATTCATTTACTGTAATAGGATGTTGCAAAGCAGTTAATTTGTTAATATTTATTTTAAATTTCTTTCATTCCTACATTACTTTGCACACAATGTTTTTCATCTTCAGCTACTCACTTACCTCCGACAATTGACAATAGCTTCTGGTGTAATATAATCTCATAAACACATTCAGCTAAAGGCATTGAAATGGGTATCTGAAATAAGCTGTTGCATATTAGCATAGCAAGAGGCTCTCTTTTCTGTTCAATTGCTGATTGTGTTTCTTGGTGGAGTAGACAACAAGTTTATTGCTAACAAACTTTACCCAATGCATTTTTGCCTAGAAAATTTAATAGTACCTCTGAATAACCGGCAATGCTTATTACATTCGTAGATAATGAAGAGGAAAATCAATAAAATTTATAGTTAAAAAATTCTAAGTTGTTGCTAGCTAAAACAGGATAGAAATTTTTGTAAAAATATTTTCCTGAGGCATGATATTGGTTGGCAATATAACGAGTTGGTGCCTTAACCGATAGATTGCATTAAAAATCCTATATGGAAGATTTGTTTAGACACAATTATGGCAGTGTGACGAGACTGTCACTTTAAAGGGTGGCATTAAATTGGGGATTGACTGTATTTAAAAATACATGCACATAGCATAAGCGCCCATATGCAAAATTGTAAGTGGTAGGCTTAAAAATTTTAACAGTGGTTTAGCATGATATTTTCCCCATGGAGGCAGATTTCAGGACAGATTAGAGTCTTTAAAATTTGACATTTTTAATTATTTATTCATTAATGGCTGGAGAAGAAATATTTTTATATTTTTGCAAAGAAAAAGTATTAAAAGAAAGGAAGTTCTAATTTCCAAAGGGGGGGAGGGGCTCGAGCCCCCCCTCGCCCCCTATATGGGCGCCCTTGGTACATAGTCTTTGTTTATGTTGTGTCTCACTAAAAAATGCTTTAGCAAAAATTTCGGTCTGAATTAATCTCACTATTTTTAATGTGTCCTACAAAATGGATGCCTCACCAGAGCTTTAAACAGCTTTTGAGAAAATCCTTTTACCTTCTTGGAGAGAGGGAAAAAAAGGAGGAGGCTGTAAATTTTCAAAAGTTTATTCAGTGAGATTTCAAGGAATGAATATCCACCCTGGTTAAGTTCATTTCATAACAGCTACAAATTTTATCTTATTTTGAATCACGATCTTCAACAAAACTCCTGGAAATTTCAAAATCTTATTATGTTGCAGATGGGTCCTTCTCTTTCCGCTAGTGCCACAAATGTTGATTTATCTACAGAACCACCACCAAAAGAAATAGACGACTCCACTGAAATGGCTTGTAAGTTCCAAGAAGATATAGAGACATGCTTCCAGGTAATTTAGAAACTTTAGTGAAAAATCTTGCTTTATAAAAGAGACTTTAATTTAAAAACCAATTATCCAATATAGCCTGTGCAGGTTTGGCTAAAGCTTTATGAATCACATAAACAGGGGTGATTGTGTTCCGGTATTTTACCGGATTTCCGGTATTTTCATCTTGATTTCCGGTATCTCCTTCTTCCAAAATACCGGAACTCCTATATTTTCAGAAAAACCCACTTTTGTAAAATTTAGGTAGATGTTTAATGAAACTCCGAAAGTCCAAATTGAAGACATTTCGTTTGGTATAAAGCGTAAGCTACCATCATGTTTTGCGATTTCTATGGTATTTATTGAAGAACAGCTGATGTGGGAGATGGAATAAAGGCTAGATAAGAAGAGGAAGGATATTTCTTGATATTTTCCCCCTTAATATTTTCTTTTCAAGATGTCTAGTAGCGTTTCTCTGTTGCATATCTTAATATGCAGATGATGTAACTAGGGGTGCCCATTCCCCCGACTGAGATGGCAACCCTCAATTTTACCAAACCCCCTTTTCCCTCAAGAATTGCCACCCGCTAATAAAAAGACTTAAATTATTCTAAATTAATTTTTTCAAAAGTTTGTGGTATAATCTGCCTCATGATCCCCCCCCCCTCCGACAAACACATGAAAATCCTTGCTGTAGCTATATTATTAGAATAAATTGCTAAAATATTCATTCACCAAGATGGCCTATAGCTTTTCTCTGTTGCAGATGCTTATGTAATAGGCTTTGCAGTCCCCCTCCCCCATAAAATGTTGAATTTAACGACCTATATATATCGAAAATATCGATATTTGGAGGGCGATATATCGTGGTATTAAAATTCTGATATCGCCCAGCCCTATTGCACAGTGATCATAATACATACTGCCCCTTTTTCCCCAAACTTTTTTAATTCTGAAATCTTTATACACTTTTAGTAAATGAATGTTATTAATGGTAAGGGTTCAGATACAGTGGAGGAAAATAAAACATTCTTTGAAAAATTTTAAGAAATGAGAAAAATTAAAAGAATTTAATTCCCTCCATGCACATGGACGTATTAAGTCCAGTTAAAACTTCGAGTTTTAGCCCTAACAAATAATTATGTATATAAAAAATGTGTACATACACGTAATGTGCATATATATATGACCATCAAAAGACTTTTCCTTTTTGGAAAAAAAGTTCAGGTATTTTTTCATGGAGTCACAATCACCCCTGCATAAAGTAATACCAGTAAATGTTTTTCCATGACTAGCAGAGCTTAATTCTTAAACACTCATTATGTTATAATTTTGCCGTTTATATGACATGTTTCTTTCCTTTCTTTGTTATAAGTTGAGAAAGCAGTCTTCAATTCAATTTTGCGTCCTGAAATAAATGCTAAGCACCCAGGCATACACACACTCACCTTGTCATCTTACTGATCTTATCAGAGAAATGTCCATGAACGAATTAAAATATAAAATTAATAAAATGAGCCTTGAATCTGAAGCAAACTAATTATAAAAGTAAAATGTATTCTTTTGTACAGATTCAAATATCACTTCTTTGGCATATAACACACCATAGCACAGTCAATGCCTCGGCTACAATTGTTGAACAAACTTTTTTTTCAAATATAGTATGTTTTTGATACAGTACTTTTAACAATTTTTTTTTTCATGCTATCAAAAAATTATTTAATGGAGTAGTCAAATTTATACTACCTGAAAGGATGGAAGGCACATGCCCCAGGGCTACTACAAAAAAGACCTCAGCTTGTCTACTTTTGTCTCTTTTTTATGGTTTAAAGTATATTTTCTCCTGTTTTGTGTGTGTGTCTTATTCCTAGGTCTGTATATTGTATACAGGATATGAGTGTTTTATCCCTAGAATTCTACACAATCAATTTCATGATCATTTAATAAGCTATTTACATATTCTTGGCAAACCTTTATCCAAATATATACCCAGTGCCTATTGTATTTGATTTAATTGTTCAGTATTCATACAACCAACATTTTAGAGTTTTGAATTTCTGAAAATTGTGTGGTATTATAGGATCAGTCAATAAATATTGAAAAAGAGTCTATAAAACAGATTCTATTGGATATTCTACAAAAATTCTGACCGTAATTGTTTTAACACTCTGTCTTGTTATTTATTGACTGCTCCTAATATTTCTACATTGTTTTCTCAATTATTTGGTATAACATCAGTTAAATAATTGCAACTATTAAAAAAAGGGAACCTCGTATGGTTCTTTATGCAGAATAACCACACTGTAATAAAATATGCTGATAGTGTAAATAGAAGAAACAAAACTAAATGTTTGAAAATGAAAAAAAAAATTTTAGCAGTGCATTTCAGCAAAACTAATGCTACAAAGCTGTCTTGTTTTCTTTTTCATTCTTTGAAACACGAAAAAAAATGCCAGCAATTCTGACAGTCGTTGAACTGGAGTAGATGGCACAGAAATTGAAAAATACTTCAGTAATATTATTTTTACCAAATGGGTACATATGAGAAATGAGTGTTTGATCTCTAGAATTCTATGCAATCAATTCCGTGATCATTTGATAAGTATTTACATATGCTTTGATTTCATTTTTTCTAAGGAGGAGTCTCAAGCCTGCATTCTTCTGATTTATTACCAGATAATCTAAAATTAAGTTTTTAAAAATACAATTTCTAAAAACTTCTAGGGAAGAGCCCTCCTTTCAAAACATCATCAAAGGCAGTCAGTCTACAATTGCTCAGTACCTTGCTCAGTTGTATTGCATTGCTTTAACAGCCATCCCATGTTTTCCCTCATCAGAGGGTGCTGCCCGTATTAGATGTTTATGCAGATTTTTCTTGTGCTTGGCAACTTTATTATTTCATTTTGCATGTGGATGGGAGGATCTTGATGATGTCAGCTTCCAACCTTGCATCAGTGTCCTAAGAGATATAGAAGAGGATGTTTACAGTTAAAGATCATTTCTTCTACTCTGTGTGCACTCCACTCATTGATGAGTTTTTAAACAACCACTTTAACTTGGAAGCGTAGACGATGCATGTTGTTGCAAAACAACAACATGCATCGTCTATGCTTCTAAGACCTTTCACTTAGCATGCATCTCAATAATACCCTCTAGTGTTTTATTTTCTGTGAAGAAACAGATCCCCCCAAAATTCAATTGTGCAAATCCCCCCCCCCCCAAAAAAAAAAGTTTTCTCAACCCTCTTTCCCTTTCTTATTTTTTTGTTTATTTTTTTAAGTTTATTTTTAAAATATTTTTTATGAATTAGTTTTTTAAATTTATTAATTTTTTCTTTTAAATTTATTAATGATTTTTTTTTAATTTGTTTATTTACTTTTATTTATATTATTTAAAAACAAAATTTGTGTGCTATGCCAAAAACATATACACAGTACGCACAAACTAAATAAATGAATGAATTAAAATATAAACAAAATAAAATGAAACAAATAATTTAAATAAAAAATAAATCAATACAAAACTTTAAATATTTCAATAAATGAATTTAACTAAATAAATAAATAATTAACTTTTAAAATCCCCACAAACATTTTGATGGTGCAACTTGCACCATAATCCCCCCCCCCCAGTGGGCACCCCTGTGAAGAAACAAACACAAAAGCAAAAGTGTCCATTCAGCAATAGACTCGGAGCCCAACTTGACTGGTCCTATTAAACTTATCCATCCCCATTGAAAATCTATAGCAGTCTTAAAGCTATGTATCCCCTTGTGCTTTTTAAATAACGAACCTTTTTAAAAAATATTAGTTATGCAGTGACTAGTTTTTCCTGCTAATGTTTTAGCTACTGCAAAAAAGAAATGGTTGATGAAACATTTTATGGTATATTTTTAGAAATTATGTATTCATTTATTGTAATTATATATTTTTTAGGAGCTGAAAATAATAAAGACAGAATATGAGAAAGATTTGAGAAAAGCTAATGTAAAGGGTACTCCATATGCGATTAAAAATAATATCCCGTTTCAAGCTTTGATAGAGTATGTATTTGTAAAAATTGCATCTTCATCAATTTTCAAGTGTTAGTTTCATAGAATAAATCTATTTCATACATTAGGAGAAAGTTATGTTTTGGTAAAAATTGCTATGCATATAAAGATCTTGTTCTTTTTTTATGTTTTCAGTTTTTTTAAAATGCCTTTACAAATTACAGTTGAACTTGAATGTCAAGGGAGGAAAAAATCTAGAAATACAAGTTTTGTGATATGGAAGTTTTAATTTATATTTTAATCCCAACATGAACCCAATAAAAATGCTCTGTGACTGTTTATACATTTTGACGGGACTTTATAAAAATATGTATAGTAGGAATACACACATCAGTATGTATTGGACTCTGCTGGGACCAATTAAAAAATGTGTAAATGATAAGAAAGTATAATAGTGAAAAGTATAAATGGTGCTTCACTCTAATTTATGATATTGAAGAATTATGCACTTTGAATGTTGTTTGGGTAGTGTGTGCAACACACTATCCAAATTCCTATCCTGGGAAAATTAATTTCTGTAAAATGCTTTTTACTTCAGTTCGCAACAAACTAGGGAGGAAAATATTCAAAGTGCTTCCTTGCTTACTCTAAGGTTCTATTATCCTTAAATTGCTGTAAAAGTAAGTCATGTGAGACACACATCAGCAGGTTATTTTATAAAATAAAGTGCAATATCGTTTTTGACAATTTAAATTGCTTTGTTTAGTCTAGAATTATCTACATATAATATAAAATTTCTAGATTTATTTTCCAATAATATTTCAGAAAATAAGCATATACCCTTATTTTCCCCTCCAAGTCCGTAAGTAGTGTTTGTTTATTGAAAATCCTTAGATTTAGAGTAACCAGTGTTTTAATGACACTGGTTGCACTTTTCTTTTATAGCTTTTTGCCTATAGTAGAGGAGCTATGGTAGAAAAAATAGCCGGAAACTGCATTTTGTGATAAAATCATGAAACTTGGCATGCATGTAGACAATGTACTAACAAACATTTTTGGAAGGGGAGGCAATTCAAAATCCTCCCCCCAAACCCCCCTGGCAGCCATTTTTGGTCAAAAATCCAAAACTACTTTTCTTTTTTAATTTTTTGAAAAATGCCACTGTATCTTCTTTTGGGAGTTCTATTATGCTTACTAAAGCGTAAAAAGTCATCAAAATATCTTTAAACCTCCTAATTTTAAAGTTAATTTTAAAAAGTTGATTTTTTTTGAACAAAACATTAACTAATCAAGTCTTTAACATTTCTTGAGGGGTCGTTTGAGAAATGTTTTTTTATGCATTTTAAGGCACTTTGTTAAGGAAAATCAATTCATTTACAGTAGAACCCAATAATCCGAACCCTAGAAATCCGAAACATCAGAAAATTCGAACCTATGTTTTAAAGTTTACTATTAAAAATTGATTACAAAACTAAGAATAAAACTAGAAATTAAAAACTATAAACTAAGCTAGTAATTTTTCAAAACTTGAAACAAGCATTTGAATTGTTGTTTAAAAATAAATACAGCACTTTGATTAGTTAAAAGGAAATCAATTTTCATTATCAGTGAAAAAAAAAAAAAATCCTTCAAACACTTGGAAAAGAAGTACGCAATTTTTTGGAAGTTTCACTCACATTCTGCAGTTTTATCAGTCATATGTGCACTTGAAATAAGGGGGAGGGGGCACGGACGTTGTTTTTACAGAACTCGAATCTTAATTATTATTAAACGCTTTAAAACTAGTTTCAAGTTTTTTCTCATTAGACAATTTGAGGCGTTTGTTCTATGTTTTAAACGATGTAAGAGGAAGAAATATTTAATTACTACAATAAGAAGTTTAGTGCTATGTTAATAAAGCTAGCAATATTTTTACTATTAATAAAATTGTTATTTATTGAAATATAATTCACTGTTACAAAAACTACAACTAAATTGCAATACAAATCTGATTAAGTGATGCATACAACGATTATATAGAAGGCAATTTAAAACGTTGAATTTACAAGTAATTTACACAAGTACATAACATTTTCCATTGCAGCATTTACACATAGGTGTTTAGATAAGTCCATTTTTGAAGCACCCACAAGTTATTTGAGAGCAGTTTTTTTTTTTACACTTGCATGACGTAAATTCGCTTTCAGCAAGAACTTGAAACTTTGGGCAAACTCAAACAAATAAGAATGTGCTTTTCATCAGTTACTGTAAAACCCCAATCATAAAATAAAGTTAAGGCTAAATTTTTAGACATACTGCCCCACTGATGTCCACCTTGATAAGCACTAAATAACTTGCCTTAGGGCTTCAGCTGTGGGTGATGGTAAGTTATTCATTGATCATTGTTCGCTGGTGGAAAAACAGTTTCCAGCTTCATTTACGAACGGCAAGTTGCATGCAGATGAGTAGTAGCAAAGATTAAGGAATCGCTAAGATATTTGAAAATTTTAATTAGGTGTGCATTTTTTTTAGGTTAAGATATGTATATGAAAATACACCAATAACCTCAGGATCGTCTTTTCATCATTTCCACATCGTCACTTTTTTCCAACCTGCAAGAAAAGAGGTAACCATGAGAGTTTTGCTGAGAATGAGTGGAATTCTCTTAGAACAACTGATTTTTGCTGACCGAATTTGTACGCTAAGTGTTGGACTAGTATAAGTCGAAAGTGTTTTCCAGCTCCAAAATCTTCTTTATCCCCTTTTTGTACAGCTGATGGAAGCATCGTTGTCAACAGTTCCAACGAATATGCTCATGTGTCCTCTTATTGCAGCATGCAAAACATGAACGAAGATCCAGAAATTAGTTTCCTTGTGATTTTATGGTACTAGAGATGTCTTATTCGATGAAACTCACCGTAACATCATTAAGAGCAAACAGATCACATAGCTAGTGCAATCATGGAAAACAATTCTGTCTTGCCTATGTTTCGTAGAAACTGAACCAGTTCTTAGAAAGCAAACCATGTTCTCTAAAATGATATCTTTCTCTTATTCCTCTTATGTCTTACTTATTGTATCCTGAAAAGAATGCAGATACTCCACCGAAACATTTTCTGTCCTAGGTCGTTTTATATGAACGATGAAAGAACCATCATAGACAATGGCGTCACAATGTATCTCCATTGCACTTATTTTAAAATTAGCATTCATCATTTGCATCTTCATCATCCCATCTTAACTCGTTTTCTTCTTCTCTCGAGTTGTTTTCATCAGTAGGAATACTATAATTTAAATCATTGAGCAGGAATGTTATTGACCAGACTTATTTCCCGTTCAAAGAGCTCCATTTATTGAAATCGATGGAGGGTGAGGTTGATTTTCATAGAGGAGAAATTCAACTAGGTTGAAATTTACGGTATTGCAAATAATGAAAAGCTTTGAAAACGAATCTGTATCGGATTTTAATCTTTTCAGTAAAGGAGCAGACTTTCTGATTTTTCTGGAAAAATGAAATGCTAAAAAGTTATTGTTTTTCTACCCGTGAACATAAAGTGACTTTTGAGTCACAACTTTTCTCTATAAATTTGTTGCACTGTTTTTTTTCCTCAACTTGCCCCATCTTCATCAGTTGCTCCACATATTCTTCGTCTCCAATGAGAACAATTCTTTCGATGACTCTAAAAATGGATCTCATGTTTAGCTATTTCTCTTTAAGACCTTTCTTGAAAACATGCTTTGGAAACTTAACATTTCTTCATTGCGCATATACAGCGTTTCTTTAAATCAGCAAAGGTAACTTTTTCAAACTGTGTAATTAAATCGATATTTTGAAGACCAGTCAACATCCATCTTCTTAACGCAGTTGGATCTGTGAAAGACCAATAGCCCCACCATCTCCTTTCACTATCGCATTGTTTTGCTAAGCATGGTCCGATCCAATTACAGAAAACACGTTTATTGTCTTTTTTACAACAAACGTTCCTTTTTCAAAGGCTTTGTGTACATCTGGAAGGTTTGTTGGTTAAAGAAAAAGATCTTGAACAAAACTTGGTAACCATCCAGTATAGTTACCAAAGTATATGTATAGCTTATAGCAATAAAAGGAAAAAAAACACACACACACAAACAAAATCAACTCCTTCAAGGTTTCAGTAAAGATACTAAAATTGGTTGAAATCTATGATCTAATAAACTTGAATTTTAAAAGCACCAGCTTTAATACGGTGCTCCAAAACTTGAATTTGTTTTTATATATATATTTGTTTTTTTTTTTTTTTTTTTTATAAAATGAGAAAAAGTTTACTGATGATCAATCGGGTGACGGAGAATTAACAACAGGCAACAATAGTAATAATAATAACAAACAGAAATTTAAAATTCAACTTTAAATTTCTTTCTATTAGAATTATGTTATTAGAATAGTAATGAAATTGATTTCTCTCTTTTTTCTTCAAGTTCTTATTTTATTATACCCTTCGCAAATAGTTTCAATTATGCGTGCTCAATCATTTAAAACGAGGCGGGATATCATGACCGGATAATTGGACAGTTCGGGCAATTAGAGTTCGGATAACTGGAACCCTACTTTGATATAACACTAATGTAATGTATCTTCAAATTTAGAAACCTGTAATTCTGTTATGGGGGGGGGGGGGGGGGATCACTTCAGGGAACTCACAATTTAAAAATATTGATTTTTTTTTAAAAAAAACCACTTTTTGTGAAGTTATTTTTGAAATTAGACTTTTTTGGATTTTTAAATAGTAAAAAATGTAATAAACATCCATGGAATGACACAACCAATGATTTAAAAAATTATAACAACGAAAATTTAAAAAGAAACGCCGGTTTTGGTTTTGGACCAAAAATGACCGCCAGGGGGGTTTTGGGGGGAATTTTGGAATGCCTCCCCTTTCTAAAATTTTTATTTATACAATGTCTACATGCATGCCGAGTTTCATAATTTTATCACAATTTGCAGTTTCTTCCCCCGTAGCCCCCCCGACTACTACTGCTAACTTGAGGTAGAACCTAGTATAGTATCATTAAGTGTGTAGTTCAAAGGGGATTTTGAAGAAAGTGTTACTTGACAGCCAGTGACATTTTTTGCAAGATTTAAATATGTATGGTTTATGAACTCCATGAATTGATATTCTGAGATATTTAAAATATAATATCCCCCCCCCCCCTCCTTGCATTCCTAAAAACCTCAAGGCTTTTGATTTAGTTTTTCTAATCAGTTGCTTTTTTGTGTATGCATCTTCTAGTAATATTTCATTTAAGGGATTTCTCTTCCATATCCTGACGAAGTAGTTTAAATGTGGCTTGCTCTAATTGCAGCTTTTTTGATGCTCAAGATATTTAAAAAATATCAAATAGACAGTATCTCTCTCTCACCCCCCCCCCCCCCTCACCCATAAGGCTATCTGGAATCCACTTTTTTAATGCATAGAAATGATTGTTACATAAAGAAACAAAGATGAATTAAAAAAAAAGTGCATTTTAAACAATTTTTATGCCATTGTTTCAACGTTGATTTTTCAAGTTTAATCTACAGTGCAGCATTGCAAGTAACAAAGCCAATAGAATGCTTTGGATTTATCAATAGATCTATCTGAAACAAATCTAAGAAGGTTCTTCTGCCTTTATATAGTAGTTTAGCAAGACCTCATTTGGAATATGCTGTTCAGTTTAGGTTGCCTGTATCTAAAGAAAGAGTTTTTTTATTGGAAGGGGTTGAAAGAAGGGTAACTAGACTAGTAAGGGGACTTTCAGATTTAGATTATGATACCAGACTTAATAAGCTTAATATGTATAGCCTTGAGCAAAAGAGGGGCAGAGGGTACATGATTCAGTTGTTTAAATTTATCAAAATGAAACATGTTAACGGATTAATTTTTTTGCACTGAAAGTAAGAGGTGGGGTCATTGTTTTAAGCTATTCAAATCTCGATCTAACCAGGAAATTAGGAAAAATTATTACTTTAGTAGGGTTGTAGGCACTTGGAACAGCCTATCAGAAGATCAGGTAATGAGCAAGGGGGTGGATTACTTTAAGAGGGCAATTGATCTTCATTGGATACTGATAAATTGACTAGGACCAGCCTCAAGCTGGGCCCAGAGCCTGTAGCTGGTCGTCTTTTATTTGTGTTTGTATTTGTTAGCTTCAAAACAATTGTCTTCAATTACATATTAAAGCTTATGTTTTAAGTGACTTTTTGTGTTTTTTTTTTCAATCTGCTACATTTCAGTCTACCCTTACATATCTTCAAAAAATATGCTAAAATTACTAACACTAGTGTTTGTAATAAGTTGGTTATTTGTATTTTTCAGTGTTCTTGAACCGTATACACCTGGTTCCAGTAATCGAGATCAGGTACTGTGCCTCTTACATGTTTGTGTTTTTGAAATTGTTTAGAGTTATTGCAATTTGTTTAATTACTCAGTTTTATAATAACTGCAGTACATGCTAAAAAACTTACTTGCAGTTGGATGAATTTACCAACCAATTATTTGATGAATTTAGAGTGCTGTTGAAGATCCAAGTTTGTTTTAGCCTTAAATTTTTAAACTAACTGAACTAATTTGATGCTTTCCATCAGGGCCATCCCAAGAGGGGGGCGAGCGGGGCAATCGCCACGGATTGAGGGGGGCGCCGCAAGGTGCCCCTCATTTTAACGGAACATGACGACATTCATACGAAATGAGGGGCGCAGCAAGGCGCCCCTCATCGTAGAAAATGCCCCGATTTCATAAAATTAGGGGCGCCTTGCGGCGCCCCCCTCATTTCATGTATCATAGATACACAGTCAAAAACACAAAATGCAGAATCATTGCAATGATACTCTATTTTCTTCCTAGGGCACGAAAATATTCCTCTCTCTGTCTCAAAAACATTTAGTTTCCTTTGTATCATTGATGCAGATACAGTTTCTGAGAATATAACTGTTTAGAATGAAACAAAAGGCACTTCTCCTTCGTCTAGTTCTCACCAAATTTGCTTGAATTCTGCCCCTGCGTGCAGTGACGCAACCAGAAAAAGTTTTAAGGGCGCGCATTGAAAAAAACAAAAAACATATATATAATTTTTGATCTGATAGGGGAAAAAAGGTCAAAAGGTGTCCAGTCAAAGTTTAAAACTTCTAGTTTTGAAAATGAATTTTAGCATTAAAAACGCGACTACAGGTTATGTTTATTGACGTTATGGAAGGAGCTCAGAAACTGTTTCCGATCGATTATTTTTTAAAATAGATTGAAATCAATTCCTTCTCCCCCCTGCAAGTTTTCGAAATTGAAGTTTCAAAAACGCAACTTTAGACGAACTTTGAAGATTTTATAGACGGGAGAATCTGGAGCATTTCCCAGGAAAATTGTTTAAAATTATGGTTCAAAAACTTTAAGCCATGTTTTGCATTCAGGGGCAATTCCACTTAAATTTTTGTAAGTGTTATTTAAAAAACACATTTTTCGTGATATGAAAGAAAAGCGGCATGGGGACCCTTGCACGAATATTTTCTGAAACTTAAGTCTTAAATCGCAATTTGTAAGGCCATATTTTGTAGTATGAGGGCCAGTAGTTTTTCGAAATTAGAGCTCCAAAACGCAATTCTGATCGATTTTCGATGTTGTTGAGTATTTGTGGGCTTCTCCCTAAAACTTACAAATATTTGATGCAAAAGAATAACATCTTTGTTTATAACACATATGAAAGTTGGTATTAAGTTGGTACAAGGTAAAACCACAAAAGAACTCTTGAAAAGAATCATTGGATGAGTCCAGATCAAAATCTAATTTTGATGTAATTAACTTCGATAAATTACATTTTCTATTTATAATCAGCAACTTATTTATTTGTGTTCTTAGTTTGATCAATATGAATAACCAATTCAGTTTTAATTGTTAGTTTTTTATCAAGTGCGATAACATTTTACTAGATAAATATTTGGATTTTTTAACATTTCCATTTTTTGAAAAGTTTTTGGGGGCATTAATGTTTCACAAAGATTAGAAACATGTTCATTGCTTGTCTTTTAATTTGTATTATCCATAGCCCTCTGATTGTTCTGTTCATTAATGTGTAAGAAATTCAAGTATGTATTATGCACTGATGTTATAGCTAACTTGATGTTTCTGTGTGTATGGGGAGGGGGCACCAGGAAACTTTCGCCCCGGGGCGCCGTCAGAGCTTCGGACGGCCCTGCTCTCCATTATTGGCAGCTAAATGTTTCATCGTTTTGCACAAGTCATTCATCTGTACAAACAATTCACACACACTTATTTCACTATAAGCATTATATATATATATTTATATATGAATAAGCTTGACGAGAGGCCCTATAAGCCTATTCAGGAACTAGGAACTTGGCTTGGCATCAGAGTAGTATTAAGTTTCATTAGGGGAGGGAGGGCCGTTGAGCAAACTGACTAGGGGCCCGCCTTGGCTTTCTGCAGCCTTGTGTATAAACACCTAGCATAACTCACAATTATTGTTATTTCTAATTTGAACTGAATCCTTAGTAAAAATTTCGTTGTTATAGATTCTTAGCAGTTAGAATGTTAGTACATTGAGTTTCATTATTTATAACGAAATGCAAAAGAGTAACAGAAGAGTTAGTTTGGGTTCTATGGTATAAAAAGGGCTAAACATCACTCCAAATTTCATGATCTTCAGGGTAATGGGGCACCTGGGAAGTTACGGCTTTTGATCATGATCAAAAATGCTCATGGAAAGTCATGATTTTCAACAAAAAATGCTCAAAAATCATATAAACTGAAAATTGGTCATGGACTTCGGGTCCGCAAATTAGGTGTAAAATTAATGCATCTTAGCTGTTTTGTGCACTTTTATGTATCAGTGCCGATTTTTATGCATTTTAAAATCTGATTGCATCCGCTTCTATAAAACTCGCTTTTTTTCTGTACTATGTATTTCCACCTCTAGGGTCTTGGACATTAATAATTTTGCATTTTAGCATTACAGTAGACAACGCTTAATATGATCACGGTTAATGTTATCATTCGCCTAATATTATCAAAATCACTAAGTCCCGAAACACTTGTTCATTAACATGTGTTTATAAAGTCAGACATTGAAATCAGGATCTTCTTTTATTGTTATCACTTTATCATAAAATTTCAATTTAATTCTCTTTTTTTGCTCCTCAGTCAAAAGAAAAAATTCAGAGGTAAACCCTAACAAGTAGCTTCCCCGAAAACAAGTTCCCTTCTTATCAGTAAAGCAGAATTTTTCATTCTGTCAGGTTACACTAAAAACTTCACTCTAAAAGGTCCAACATACATAGCCATGGAGAAAAAGCCAATGATTTCACTGTCAAGGAAAAAATTGACTCTTTCAAACACTTTGACAATTTAACCAAGATGAGTCAAAGAAATGCTGCAGAACAAATAAACATTTCTCTACCATCACTTTGTAGGTTACTAAAAAAATCGCCACGAGATTGAAGACAAAGTGGAGCTAAATGAAAATTTAACCAATAAGTGAAATGGTGCTGGAAAAGATTGTGAAGTTAAACCTGCTTTGAAACTGTGGTTTACGAATGTCAAGGAAAAGGAACAGAAGATCTTGCTTTTAAAATGGGCAGAAAAGACTTTGTAGCATCGGACGGATCGTTTAATCGATGGAAAAAAAAGCTATTTCATTTCTGCTAATGCATAATTTAAAACTGTGCTTATTTGAAACATTGTTATACCTGCCAACCCTTCCAGATTTCCCGGAAGTTTTATGGATTTTCATGTCCTTTTCCGTTTTTCCGGTTCTGAGCAAAATCTTCTGGATTTTTCATTTTTTGTGAGAAAAAAATTATATCTCGCCAATTTTGGCACTAGCGATACTTTTATGGAATGCGGCACTACATTTTAGGCCAAGGACAGGTTGCGGTAGGAGAATCGCACGAGAAGACGTGAGGGAAGAATATGACGTCCCTCAGTGATATATCGCATGACTTCATCGGGATCCAGTCAAAGGGAATGTTGCGGCGGGCAACTAGGGGAATGATTTCTGGACCGTTTATCATCTTCTCAGTTGCTCAGTTCATGTTGTTTTCGCTTTGTTCATTTTAAAGACGTGTAAATGTTATCTCCAAACTTTTAAAGAAAGCAATACTTGACAATAATTTTTACTAAATGAAAGTAACCGCGTAAACGTGCCCTGGTCTACCCTATATTGATAATAAAATGGATAGTCATTGATGCTGAAATAAAATGGTTCATAAAATTTGGAATGAATTTTCATCATATTTGCATTGTTTTAACAATGAAAAAAAAACTTCAGTTGACGGCATTCCTTTGTGTCCTCCTCTGCAACCATAATACACTTTTGCAAGTACATGTAAATACTTCTTATTTGAATATCAAGAGGGTCAACTGCCACTTCCTGACCCCCTTAAGTTGTGGGCCTGCTTTCATCACAAATAATAAGATAAAACTTAAATTTAATCTTATTTTAAAGATATCGTATCTCTTGAAAAACATTCCACTTGATGAGCTTGATAGTGGTTCTTAACTTCAACATACACATCTAAAGCAAGGGTATGCCTATTTCCTCCAAGAGCGGTAGTGCCACCCCCCCAATAACTGGAAGGCCCCACAAAAAAGGCACCCCCAGACAAAAAAATATCCCTAAAAACAACCCCCTAAACATTTTAATGGAGCAGTCTGTGCCACGTCTCCACCCCCTCCCCGGTAGTTACAATCGAGAAAAGTATTTATTTGAAACACTATAACACATTTTGGTAAAGACCAAAAATGGCAAAGAGATATCTTGTCAGGTGCAGGTGTTGAATTCGCCTCGTGCATTCCATTTCTGAACGGTACTCCCTAAATTTGGCGACTTTACTTAGAATTTCAGCAGACTTTAAGACCTCATATTCGATAACGGGCCCATGGGGGCCCATAGTTTTTGTGCCATAAAAATATTTTACGATGCTCTTCCAAGTGCTTTTTTCAAATTTCCTTGATCATGCGATTTTCTGGTAAGGGCAAAAACAGTTTGGACTGAAACTTTACACATTCCGAAAAGCTCATCCTTTTGCTGAAGGAAACAAATTCCTATGACTCCAAAGATGCCAGAAATGTGAGACAGGCCGCAAGTCTACGCTGAAAGAAATACCTTTTACTGAAGAGCAGCTCTTTACCGTTCAACCAAGTCATAACTCCCGGAATGATAGGATTTAGTCTGTAGACACTCCAAGCAACTTATCAAATATTGAATAATGCCAAAATCCAAAGTCAGGCCTGATCTGGGATGGAGTTAGCACAAGCGCCAAAAATCTCTGTTTTTTGTGGATGAGGGTGGTGAAATTAAACAAAAAGTGCACCAGATTAACATTTTAGAAGCTGTTTTATTTCTGTGAGCTTCAGAGCACTTCATCAATGTGGACTGGATGTTTCAGTTCGACTCCGCACCAGTTCATATAGCCAAAAAGGCAAGAGTGTTGCCAAAGAGCATTTTCCTGCCATGAAATCAACATGAAATCATCTGTAGAGAGGACACTCTACAGATGACAGAGCATTCAAAAACTCCTAATCCCTAATTTTAGAGCTTCAATTTCAGAAAACTGTCTGTCCCCTAACCATAGATAGTGTACAATAGGGTTTTTAAGTCTTTAATCTCGAAAATTTATGAGTGACGTACCCCTTAATCTCTTCTTCCCCTCACATTACCACAGCTAGTCTAAAACTGCATTTTTAGCACTACAACTTTGAAAACTTATCAGAGAAGAGCCCCCTAAACCATCCCCTCTCCCTAAAACAACAGTAAACTATCTACCATTGGGTTTTTAAGTTTCAAAAGTCAAAAATTACCGGGAAGGGGCTACCGAACCTTTTCTCCCAGGAGCTTCACCTATGATTGTCTCAAACTGTGTTTTTAAAAGTGCACTTTCAAACATTTTCCAGAAGAGAAACCTCCGAACCCCCTCCCCCCATCTCAGTGAATATTTTACTACTGATAAGGGTCATTTTGCACTCATCTAGTAATGACTCCATCCCAAACCAGAAAGTTGAATCCACTCTCTCTCCATTTATTCAAATGCTTGAAGAAAAAAAATAAGGTGTCGCAAAACTTGTGTCTCTTAACTTTTTTCTCAAGGGCCACATTGTAAGTTTTGGAAGGGCGAGACGGGTCAACAAGCCAACAATATGTCAGTTCAAATGGTAGTTACTAGCGTTACTCCCCCCCCCCTCGGTGAATTTGACTGGAAATTAAAAATTCTAAAATGTTATGCTTAACCAGATTCGAAAGCGTGAAATTAAATTTTTTTTTTTTTTGGGGGGGGGGATTTGCACCATTAAGCTTGGGAGGGATGGGCACCCCTGGAGACCACAAGAAAACATGATCTATCCAAAAATGCGGTATAACCAAAGTTGTAAGAAATAATGATTCATTGAATGTTCCAAAAATTGAAGTTCATCATGAAATTAGAGCAACTTTCTTGAAAAAAAAACAATGAAAAATAATTAACGTATATACAAGAAAATGTAAATATAGTTTGATTGTTTTTTTGATGAAATAAGAATCAAAAGTTGCAACATAAACTGAACAAATTCAGATTGGGAAAACATACCAATTTTTATTCATTAGTTACAAAAAAAGATTTTTAGTGATCTCAAACATAATTTTTTACTTATAATTTTTGGTTGATGATGAAAAACTCTAATGTAGCTGAATGTTCTATATAACAAGGTGGGATTTCTGTATTACTTAAACAGCTCTAATACCATCAACAGTTGCAACAATGCCTTCAACTTTATAACCATGTAGGACCTTTGAATTATTCATAATTGTTTCTTGACATAAACATCTTTACTTGAAAAATGTGTGCTCATGTTTTCAAATTTCTGAAATCAATTTTAACTGTTTGTCTAGGGTAGGTGAGTTGATGGTACAAGCTTTTTAATCAATGCCAAAATGAATATTAGTTAATGAAGTTACCAAATTTATTCTAAGGCTAAGTTTACACTAGCGTAAACATGCTGAAAAAATACTTTTAAAGCTTGCCAAACTTTGAAAACAATCCAGGTTTTCACAGCTTTCCTTGATTTAACCTGTTTTAAATTTCTTGTGCAAACTACAGGAAGTAATGCATTTAAGATATCTTTTCACTTCAATTTCAACCTATGTTTCCATTTTACCCACCCTCTAATCAATGCTAAGTAGTTTTTCGGCCCATACACATGTGCATATGTACTGATGAATGTGTAGGCATCCGCAAATATCCATTTTGACAAAAACTCAGTTGATTATCATAAGTTTCTTCTTGACGTCTGCATGTATGTTTGTATATATGTACATCGCATAGCTCAAAAACAGTATGCTGTAGATTATTGAAATTTCAGCTGCAGAGACTGTGTAGGGTCTTATTGTGCACCTCCTTTTGCCAACTTGGCGATTCATCCCTAAGTTGGATATAAAAATGAGAAGCTAAATTCTCTGTTCACTCAATATAAGGATATGCAACTCAATACAAATAAAATGTTAGAGTTTACTCAATTTCGATGATACAGAAAAAGAATACTATTTTTGTGATCTGTGAAGCATTCTAATGATATTGGGGTTTCAATCTAACTTTGTCAATGTTTCACCTCCCCACACTTAACTCATTGTCTTAAAGTAATTAGCATATTATAATCACAATTTCAAGAACAAATCTTTATTTTTTAGATTAATTTGGAGTATGGCTTGAAAATTATTTCTTCACATTTTTAATTTAGTTGCTGAAATTGTATATGTTAAATCAAAATAAACTTTTCTTTTTCCCCATCCTATTATCTGCTTCTGTGACAAATTATAGGAAGATTTTTTTTTTTTTGTCTTCAGACTTTAAAATTCCTTTGTTTTTATATTATGTTAATTTTTGGTTTTGAAATTTAGTCATTACTTTCTTTTTTTGCATTTCAAAGTTATTTGTTATAAATGTCATCTGAGATTTTTTACATGAATAATGAAATCATTTGAAATTGAGTTATCTTGTGTCCATGATATAAATATTTAAAAAAATTTTAATAGTAAATGTTGTATTCATTCATTAAAACATTAGTAGGGGAAAGTGGGGTAAAACCGGGACCCTAAGGTTTGCAGGCTTCCAGAAATCAGTTTTTAAGATAAAGGAACAAAATTTTGCACTACTTATCTATTAATATATCTACAGTTTCAAAACCATAAGTGGTTTTGTTTTTTAATTTTTATTAATTTTTTTGTAAAAAAAAGTCATTTTACCTGGTTTTGCCCCACTAGTGGGGCAAAACCGGGTAGACATGTTATTGCTATGGGAAAATAAATTTTTAAAGTTTTCACAAAATTCTAGTTTTATTTAGTGACGTATTTAACTATTGTCATAACATACAAGAATAAGTATAAAAGGACACGTATTGATGAGTTTACAGTAAATTTAATTTTCCTTACCTTTAATTTTTTGCTGTAATATAAGGCCTATTGACACCAGTCGCAAGTAAAATAGTTATCTTCCTCTTCGGCCCCAGAGCAGCTTTCATGGGCCCAACGACGACATTGGAAGCATTGGATCCATTCCTCACCACCCTTGGAGTCCGAATAAAGCTCATTGCAGTAAATGCAGTCAGTATTGTCATCCTCTTCACTGGACTCATCCCTCATTTGCTTCTTCGGTTTTTCTTTTTTTGGACGCTTTATTTTCTGCCTGTTCCTTTTTGGCATCTTTATAATGTTGCCTTTTCTTTAATTTGTTTATCTTCCCTTCATATTTTTTTCTTCCGTCCATCTCTGGTCTTCTTTCTATCATTTTTCTTTTTCTTTTCTTCTAATGTTGCCTGAAGATATAGCTTGTATGGGGAGCCCGTCAAAACGAGTTTTTCCTTTTCTCTTGTCCTCCTTCGGCTACGTCTTTCTCTCAGTGTATGGGGGTAGTACCCAGTTTTGCCCCTTGGTTAGTACCTGGCTTTGCCCTGCACTTACAGCTTTCATAAAAAATGCCTTCATATGACTATACAGAATGCTACAGACAATTACTTAGAATGATAATGAAGGTAATTAAATGTTGTACAAAGAGAGCTACATACCATTACTGTTGCAGAAACAGGAAAGTAGTATAATCGGTCTAATTTTGTTCAAAAATTTTTAGCAAAAACCATTCAAACAGAATTTTCTTCACAGGACTGAAAGAAGCGAGCCTATTGCATTCTAATTTAATAGCCGCTGCTTTTTCATCAAGGTGGAAGGTAGTTCCTTTCTTATCCCTTCGATTGCAGCGCTTACAGGGGTTGGGAGGGAGTACCTGGTTTGCTCCTGACTTCCCGGTTTTACCCACTTTCCCCTACTTGATTAGAAATAGCTCCTTATCAATAGATGGCAAAAGGTTTTAATTTGTTTTACATATACAACCCAAATTCAAAATAATAGAATATCAGAACTGTTTGAACAAAACTTGTCCCTGGAAAAATGAATGCATTCAAATTATAAAGACTTAAACTCGTTATTCATGACTGGGTAAATCAATTTAAACAACTTTTCAGATATTGCTTTAACGATTTATGGATTATTAACACATTGGAATAATAGATAGATTTTGTTCTATAGATCAAAAAATTAGAATAATTTATTCATTCAATGTGAATTTTAAAAAGTAGCGAAAATATTTGCATGCCTGTTACCCTATAGTTAGTCACAAGTATGGAGTTTGGTGCCCAGATGATTTTATGCTCTTTTAAAAGTCTTTCATTTCTCAAAATGGGTCGTCAAGGTAATAAATAGGAAAAAACAAAGTTACATATTGTATCATTTCTTAAAGTTAAAAAAAAAAAAAAAAACCCGTCCAACTCAATTCAAATGAACGTTTTACAATCTATGGTATGTAAGATTTCAAAGGAATATAGAACGACTGATCAACTAAAAAGTAACCAAAGTAAACGAGGTAGAAAATTATTGTAACACCTGGCAGAGATGATCCAAATTAAAGTAAATTGTTGAAAATAATCGTTGAAAAATGTTTCTTAGGCCCATAAGTGTTGGACAGAATGTATAGTTATCTTATCCACGCTAACTACACTTAAAAGGTTGCATAAACTGCAGTTTTAATTGCGGATCTACGAAGTAATACCAAAGATAAATATGAAGCAGAAACGTGCTAGACTCTCCTGGAACAACTAGGCAGCAAGGTTGGAAAAGTATTATATTCAGTAATGAATCTATTTTCGAAATATTCGTGAACAAAAAAGGTGTTCGGGTGGGACGTTTGAAATGAAAAGCGTATGAGAAATCTTGTATAAGACGTTCTCTCCACTTTGACACATCCTTCTTGGTTTGTGGGTGCATGAGGGTTGCTGGAATTGGGAAGTTGCCTATATCTTAAAATAAAACAGTGCATGACTTCCGCTGTTTATCAATAATGCTGCAGGATACTTCATCTGAGGCGCAGCAGTTACATTTAGTGACACATTTTATTTTTCAGCAAGATTCTACTTTGTGTCACATCTCTAAATCGACTCGTAGATTTTAAACAGAAAGAAGAATTTCGGTAATAAACTAATCAAGCAACTCGACCAATCTCAATACGATCAAGAATTTGTGGTACCGTCAAATCTAAAGAAAGCAGTTCAAGACCTGGTGCCCGCCAACAAAATTGAGCTTGTTGCCGCATTGAAGAGGGTATGGAAATAGTGTCAGTAACGATTAATGAAAACAGGTAGTAGAATCCGTGTGAGAGAAAGGATTAAAGCATTGAATGCAGCAAAAAATGACTCATTCTAGTATTGATATTGTTTCTTTTGAAAGTGTTTTTTCCCCCTTTAATTTGAATATTCTAATTTTTTGACTCAATGTAAATCTTCATCACTATAAACTTTTGGATTATTCTGTCTAAGATTATTTTTAATTGAGTACATTTGAAATGAAATGTAAAAAAGGTGGCACGTTTGTTTAAATACCTACCTAATTCGCACTTACATTTGGTTAGAATAATTTTTTTTTCCAAAAAGTGGGAAATATTCTATTATTTTGAACTTGGGTTGTATATATATATCATTTAGTTAGGCATGTATCTTTAAGAATGACTGTTTTCTTCAAAGTCTTATGCTGAGTGGTTACTGGGAGCAAAGTATATGATTTAAATTTCCTATAATGTTTCCTTGTTGATAATTTAACATACTTTTTTTTTCAAGTGTAAGTACTCATTTAAAAATTATGATTTTATAAAAATTAGTTAGCAAATATAGTGCATAAATGTTAAATTTTTTCTTTTTCAAGACTTCGATTGGAAATCGGAGAGCTTTGATAAAAGCTGCTGCATTTAACAGGACAATTACCCAAGCTAGGAGATATGCTTCAAAAGGTAAAATTTTAAAGATTAATTTTCATGTTAAGTATATTTCATGAGAACTTTTGACAGGAATTGTATCATTTGGTTGATTGATTTTTATGGATATGTCTAGTACTCATTGCTAATATTATTTGATCAATAGAATTAATTTACCTTTCGCCCATCAGATACTGCTTGGATATCAGTTCTTCTTTCATTTAACAATAATAATAAAGGAATATGCTTACTTTTGCTTTTTAAAAGAGTTAACATTATATGGGGTTCCTTGATGAAATGCATTGTTTTGTTATTCAATTTTCTTCATTTTCTTGAATATTGGACAGTAGAGCTACCACAACTTTGGGTGTGCTGTGGTGTGGGTTTCAGAATGTCCCAAAGTGTTTGACAAAATGCTGAGCACTTTAAGCAACAGAAGAAGAGAGAAATATATAATTGAAAATTTTTTTTATTTTTTCTAAAAGCCCTACAGAATTTAAAATTTTGTGTTTAAGATTTAAAACCTTTTCTCTCTCTTGTGTTTTTTAGCTACCAATGGGAATTTGTTAAGGATAAGGTGATTAATTCTAGAGATACCTAAATTAATTGACTGATTAAAATATTAAAATAGTAAAATTGAATGTCTATTTTACCCATAACTTCTTTAACCTCTGACCAAGTGACTTCCTTAGAAGGTCACATTTAGTTACAGTTGGACCCTGATTTAATGAAATCACTGGGACCGAAATTTTTATATGTTAACTCGGGATTATTCGTAATATTGGGGGGTGAAATTTTTAAAAAGAAATTAAAAATGCCTCAGTGGCAACTCATAAGTATGCAAGAGACATATGTTCCACTGTAAAAGTCTTTTGACATATGTCTCAAGTAAACAAACTACTTCACCTTTTCCATCCGTTTTTACAGTTCTGTGACATCCAATAACCAATAAGTTGAGAAAGTTCATATTGCACTTTTTCGCAAAGCCTATAATACCTTGCGAAATTTCTTTTGCACTTTCACCAGCTGTTAGCGATCTATATCTTAAATAGTAGTAAAATAATCTTAGGAATAATAAAAGCAGTTGAATGCCATTTATCAACCAGGAGAAACAATTGGAACCCCAGATTAGAAAATTAACATCTTGTATAATTATTTTTATTTGAGTGTGTGCATTTTTTAAAATTGGTGAACAGTCGCATAAAATTGATTGAATTTACAATGTATATTCCAAGTAACATAACATTTCAGTATTAGTACTTATTTCAAAACTACTTTTTTAACTATTGTTTTTTTTTTGTTTTTTTTTTTTTCATTTTCTCCATGTTTGTCTTAAAGAGGCACAGCTAAGTATTCTAGGAAATGTATACATCTTTGAGTGTTACAACTGATTCACTGACCGATACTTCTACTGTTTGCTGGAACTAGTTTCAAATTAATTTATTTTTTGCAACTCTTGTTTATTTTTTAAAAAGCATATTTTTGCCCTTTTTTTTTTCAATTTTTCAAGGGTCAAATAGGGCCAGCTAAATATTAAGCAAGTTTAGCGAAATTTTTTGAGGGAGATAACAGACCCATATAGCAACTTTTCCACACTACCCAAAAACAGATATCCAAAAAAAGTTTTTAGGTCTACCCTAATGTACAGTCGGACCCCGATTTAACAAACCGCTATTTAACGAATTTCGCCACTTAGCAAATTTTTCTTTTCCTCCAACTAAAATGAAGGCAAAACCCCGTATTTACCGAACATTAAACCCTGAATTAACGAATTATTTCAACAGCCGAAATTTTTTTTTTGTTAAGTGGAGTTAAGAAGTATTGGATTGTTTTCCAAATGTTATATCCGTATTGTCTGAAGCAGAAAAAGACTTTTCTTGGAATCGGCAATTTTTAATGGGCGATGGGCAACCAACAAATAGTGATTCAGCTGCAGAAAGCGATAATGAAACTCCCATTACAGTCGTCCCTTGCTACTTCGCGCTTCGACTTTCGCGGCTTCACTACATCGCGGGTTTTTTTTATCCATTTTTGAAAAAAATTTTTTTATATTTTTAATATAGTAATTAACTTTTTTAAAGCTCTTGTGTAAACTTTTTACTACAAAAAAAATAACAAAGTATGTCTTTTAAGTAAAGTGAGCTCTTTTGAGGGGCTGTAGTTGTACTAGTTGAGGGAGTGGAGGTATAAAATCTTCGAAAAAAGTGAAAGAAATCACTATCTGATTTTAACCGTTAAGCACTAACGGAAAAGTATAAATCACTGTATTATTGCTAGGGGATAAATACATCTGTAATGTAGATGGTGTTCAACAATGTACTAGCTTTTAAAGTTCTATACGTAATCCCTTTAATGAAGATGAATGTTGAGGAAAAACGGGGGTACATACGGTCACTAACTGGCTATTAATTCATCATCAAACAGGTTGAGCTTTTTTCATAGATTAGTAGTAGTGTGTAAGAACTACAAGTGTGTGTGTAGTTTATTTCCCAATAATTAACAAAGTTGATATTTTTTTTAGTTTAGTGTTATTTTGTGCAATATATTGAATACTACAAACTTAATGGTGGCTAAGGGTGCTGTTATGTCTAGGATGCTCTATCTTGAAAACCTATTTAAATAGTCGTAAGTTTTATTTGTTCTAATAAGGAAAATATTCGGTTTATAAATAAAGAAATCCTACTTCGCGGAAATTCAGTTATTGCGGTAGAGTCTGGAACGAATTAACCGCAATAAACGAGGGTTGACTGTAAAACTGTTACTTTTTTAAATGCTTTACACACCCTGCAAGCTAAAAACATATCTCATGCAGCAGGCTACAAATGACAGAGTATTTTCTTCTTTCCATTAAGTCGAAAGATAACTATTTTGAGTCAAGTATTAAGGAAATTGTTAAACATCTATTGCTCAGTAGTTTAAAATTTCAAATTAACTAGTGTGTAATAAGTCGTGGAATGCTGAATAAAAAGTGTATACTTTCTAATTATGAGGATTTTTGCGCAGTTGCTTTATGGGTATTTTTGAGCAGTTGCTTTATGGGTATTTTGGAGCAGTTGCTGTATAGGTATTTTTTGAGCAGTTGCTCTGTGAGTATTTTTGAGCAGTAGGGTTTTAGATAAGGAAGCACTTCGGCGACAGAACAACTGTAAAAATGGATGGAAAGGTGAAGTAGTTCGTTTACTTGAGACATACGTCAAAAGACTTTTACAGCCTAACATATGTCTCCTGCATACTTATGAGTTGCCACTGAGCTGTCATACAGCTCCTCAGAGATTGAAAAAAATCCAGTGGTCAAATTTGGTAGAATTGACTGCAGTCTTCTGGCTTTAGATATGGAAGATATACAAAATTTAAGTACTGAACTACAGTTTTTGTATCCAATCTGTCCTGCCGTAAAAGACGGTAGTTGCCCTTCTAGCGTGAATGACAGAAGCCCAGGCAAACTCAGTCATGCATGATGGCTGACAACTGCAAACCCTTTGTTACGCTTGTATATAGGCATTCCGAGTCCGTCAGAAAATCTTACACTGCATGTAAGGTGTGTAATTCTAGTTTTTTTTTATTCTCCAATGTGGTTTGAAATAAAAATTAATCCGATCTGCCAGTATGGTACCCAACATTTTTGGAAAATGATTTCTCTTGAATGGCAGTTTCCAGGCAAAGCTAAGCAGATAATTTTCAAAGTTTTCTCAAACAATGCATATTTCGCTCATCCCGAACAGCTACTGTTGACAATGACAATGTTGTTTGACTCTAGAAAATACATTCGGAAATTGGCAGTTAGGCACATTCTCTACTTAAGAAATACAAAGACAAAGAGCTTGGATAATGTACAAATTTTTAAGCTTCTTAAACTCAATTTTGAAGCCATTGATTATGCTGATTTAATTGATTGGGCAAACTGTGTTGCAAGAGAGACACCTCTTACAATGCATCTAAAATACCAAGACTTGAAAGAAATGTGCAAAAAATAGCCAACAGAATTAACTTTCGAGAAATTTCCCTGTCACACTCAGGCTGTGAATCGTTGTCTGAGACTAATAACGGAAGCTGCAATAAGAGTTTGAGGTGAAACTGCACTAGATGGATATGTTCGTGCCAAACTTCAAGCTAGGTAGCAAGCAAGTAGAACTTCCATCATTTGACAGCAAGAGACAATGTTATTCGAAAAGATAATATTCATTATGCATGAGGTGTTATAAATCAAATTTGTAGATGTTTTTCAAAATTTTATTCTCTCTAATATGTAATGCTAGAAAATGTATGATACTATTGCGTGATAATAATTGCTATGATTAATAGTGCTATTTAATTAATCAGTCTATGGATAAATTTTGAAAAATAATTTTCATATTGGTTTTTGAAGAAATCTAATATTTTTTTTCTCCAATTTTTGATGTCAGAAAGGTGCGGTTAAATATTCATTAAAATTAATAAAACATTTTATGGGCTCAAACTGGACCATTATGTAATTTTTTCGTTGCATTCTAGCAAAATATTTGGAATTTATTTTTTTTAAAAAATTTTGAGCAAAATCCATTTTTCTCTTTTTTGGTTTTTCAGTGTAAAATAGGGCTTGTTAGATATTTTTTAATATCTAAGAAATTTTTTGTGAGGGCTAATTAGCTCACTATGTAACTTTTGTGCACTATCCAAAAATGGATTTCGAAAAATGAAATGGACGAATGGAACGAAATAGACTTCAAATTCCGCTTATAATTTTCCTGAAAAAAGTATAGAATAGCCTTTTATCCATAACTAGCAGTACCCGCACGTTGTTGCTTGTGCTAAGAATTTAAAGGAAGTCCGTTGAATTAAAAAAATCCACTTCTCAGTTCTAAAATATAAGACTCTATCCTAAGTTTTCTTGACTAAAATATAATTTTATGTTGATGTGTTTGTTTGTAACTATTTATTATTGCTGAAACAAATACCTAATAGATACTTAGCATCAAGTATGTTTCATTAAAAATTCTTTCATGCACAATTTTATGAGGATTGAATTTCAAAATTAAATTTTTTGTTCAGCTTGTGTACCTTCACTGGTTTTCATGGGTAGCCACTGCTAGTTAGAGTTAGTTGCTAATTATTTAAAAAATAGATTAATAATCCTTTTTTTTTTTTTTGTTATTCATTGCTAAAATATAAATTTCCTTTTTTCTTTCTTAGTAAATTTTTCTTAGTGGATATGCAAACTTCAACTTAGATTTTTTTTCTGTATTTCATTTGAAAGATTTTTTTCTTTTTTCAAATTAATCAGCAATTATCTTAATTTTTTCTCTGCATCATGGTTTTTAAAAGTTCATGTTATGAATTATAAAATGATAATTTGACAAGTACAAAAAAAAAATTAGCTTTAAAGTTTTTGTTTTTAAAGAAGTACGAACATGTGTCAAATTTAAGCTGTCTTAAACTTTCCATGCTTGAAAAAAAATAGTGGATGTCAATTGATTGTAAAACTTAATTGCAATGTTTTGTTTTCATGCTAATCTATTTTGATCAATGTAATATTTTTAGGGAAGCCATATAAACCAGGACGACCAAAAACTGTGGCGGAACTAGAAAAAATGATGGCGCCTGATGAACGTAACTATCATTTAAAAATTTCCCATGTATTAATTGTTGTACCTTTTAGTTGGGATTTGAAGGTTCTGGGTAAGGAGTATGATTGAGCTCCAGAAGCAATTTTTTGGTTATGATAAGACATGAGAAAAAGCACATAGATTGGGGAGCCTAAATTTATTACTGCCTATGGTGGTATGATTCTTTAAATACTGCATTAAAATGGTACTAATTTAGGAATTTTTTAAAAAAGATTACTTCCTATGTTTTTTTAATACCTTTTCACAATTTTTATGTACAAATAACTTCTAGAAAGTTTTTGTTCATTTTTTTTTTCATGATTTAATTTTACAGTGAACAGACTTGGACATAACCAAAATAAAGTGGAAAAAAAGTTAAATTTGAACGAAAAATGAATTAGTTTTATATTGTTTTGCATTTTTTTCACATGTACTGATGTGTCATGGGTGAAAAAAATCTCATGTTTTTCGACTGCCTGAGGTTTTCATGTCTGTACGAGATATGTGTAACCTTTCTACTTCATTTTCAACATTTTAGGTTTACAAGTATCATTCTAACAAAAATAAAGTACGAAAAATAATTTTGTTTTATTTTATACATTTTTATTGCATAAAAATTTAGTTTTGACAATTTTTGTCGGATGTTTAAAAGATGTATTTCTTAAATTTTCGCTGCTTGCTGGGGCTTGCTTGTTGACTTTTCATAAAATTTAAATTTTTTAAAAATTTCAATGTAAAAATTATTGAAAATGAAAAATTAGATGCACATGTTGTACATACACCTATTTTTATATAATTTTCTTAAATAAAAAAATACACACTTTTATGACCGTTTTCTTGAAAATTATTCGATCGTTAAGGGGTTAAAAAAAACTCAAAGAGAGAAGAAATAAATCAAAACCATTTTGAAATCAATATTTTAAAATCTATCCAGCTGTAACGTAGAAGTAACATGGGATAATTGCTTAAAACAATAGCTTTACAGTGACAAAGAACTCTAAATTGCCAATGATGCAATAAATCCCATGATTACTAAAGTTGAATTTAAGGAAATTGAAGATTTAAACAAGAAAAACAGAAAATCATTTCTCTTGATTCTTGTTAGGAATAACTGCAGTATTCAATCCTCAAATGCTCCTTTGAAGATTGATTATTGAAAAAAAATCCTCTCCCACACACACATATCCCTGTATTTCTTTATAGGTTGCAAGATTTTAGTTGATATTGACTGATTAAGAAGATTTTTTATCACATTTTCAGCTCCAAGAAAGCGTGGGCAGAAAAGAGAGAGACTGTTCAAAATGAAGTATCGTTTCCTTGAAGCGCCAATTCCTTATACGCCAGTAGCGAAGTAGGTAACATAATGGCATAGTTTATGTAAATGTCACTCTTTTAGATATATTGTAATTCTGACGTTGGCTTATAATATTTTGCTTGTATAAACTTTTATCATTCCAGCTTAGATAAATCAAAGAGCTTTTGAAAATTTACTCCATATAAGTTAGCAAACTAGTTACATATTTTATCAGTTTATTATTTATTCTTTTAACCCTTTCAGGACATCAGCCAGCACAAGATAAGAATCCCTCAGGATGGGAGCTGATTCACTTAGCCTGCTTAGAGGGCAGGGCATTTTATTTCACTAAGCCTAATACACAATTCCGTAAAGTATGCATTACATAATGATGGATGAAATTTATTCTTTATGTAGAAATGAAACGATTTTTAAATATGTAATTAACAATATTACAGTGTCAATCGTAACATAAAAATTGAATTGAAATACCACTGTGTGGCAAAAAAATACCTTCAAAATTCTTCTCATCATAATTCTTGCTAATTCACATGTAAACTGATCCCCTGAATCCAAATATGATCACTGTTTCCCCCCCCCCCCTACTTGTCCCATTTTAATTGCGTCCCCCAATTTATTTTCAGATTTCAACAGTTTCATAGCCATTATTTTTATTTGGAGAGGATGGGAGCACTATATGAGCCGTGCTGTAGTAATTCACAAATACTCAGGGCTTGATTTAGAAATTTCAGGACTGTAAGCACAACAAACCTGTAGCAAACCCTTGACTTGCAGAACCAAAGAACATTCTCAATCACACATCTTTTTGTCTTTTGTTATCTCTCCCCAAAAAGGTTTTCAAATGCCCCCAAATGATCCTTAGAAAGGAAGTACTGAAGCTATTTCATTTCTGACTCAATGTATTTGTAATTTGAAGCTTATATAAATAAACAATTACAAAACATTTAAACATCTTGAAATATTGTAAATCATCAGAAACAAAGTAAATGTCTTAAGCAGTAATAATGAGCTCCGTACTAACATGGAATGACATCTGAGTGATCTCGTTCTACTCTAGATGTCACTCCAGATAATTTTTTCACTCTATGGGGGAGAATTTTCCGCTGAACTCATACATCTTGTTAATAAAGAGTCGGCAAAATTTATTGTGCAAAACAAAGGAAAACATTCATTCTGTGAAAAAAAAAAGTTTTTTGGGGGCCCTCCAAACACGGGCCCAAAACCTGTGCTTCACAGACTTACACTTAAATCTAGCCCTGCAAATACTTCTTCATTATCAATCAGGACTGTTGAATTCATTGAGGAAAGAGGATGTGCGTGATCCTTTCGAGTCAGTTTGATGTTTGTAAATGTCAAGTGTTCCATTTTTTGCCATGAGGGTGTGTGTTTGAAATTCTATAATTTTGAATTGATTGAATGAATTGTAAAAAAGTAGCATATCAAATTAAAGAAAATTTAAAGTTCTACAACTTTATCTTTGACAATTTTTATGAATACTGATCCTGGGAGGCACTAGAAGCAACTGTTTGACCAAAAGAGAGAATTTCTCCGAAAATCATTGATTTTTCATAACATATACCCTGAAAATTATTGCAAATTTGACAAATATATATAGAAACAGTTCTCTAGAAACTTTATTTAGCTTGAATTTTTATTTTGAACGCATTTTTTTCCACCATTTTTGATATATTCAAAAATCCCAAAATTTGCTTCCCTCCTCCCTCTAACCTTTAGCTCACCCTCCAGGGTCGGGGACTTTCAGTATGTTTACTTACTATGAAGAAGTATGAAGTGAAAAAGGGGGGGCGCTTGAAAACAGCGCGAGCACCGAGACCACAGGTCTATTGTACTATCCCCTCTTAGACTACTAAAGGAGCCCAGTAACAGAAATAAATCTCAGCAGTTGCCTAACCGAAATTCTAGGCAGTTCCCAGGGATCTACATAGTGGTATCCCAAGTGCTCAAACCTTTGTGCAGAGTAGAAGTCACATTCACACAGCACATGAGTTGAGCTTTCATCAGCCATATGACATCCTCTACACGAAGGGTTGTCGATAACACCCATCAGATTAAGGTGCCTATTGAGAGAGCAGTGTCCAGTTAGTAACCCAACAGACTTCATGATCTCATTCCTGTTCAAGTTAAGCAGTTCCTTAGACCTGAGCCAGGGAGGCTGCTGGTTCAGAGTCTTGGCCTGTCTTTGAGACTCAGACTGAAGCCACAGGCCATAAGATTCATCCAAAAGATGGTTCTTTGCAGTGGTCCTTACTGCATTGTAGGGCAGGCAGAGGACAGGCTCGAGTCCCATAAACGGTACATTGGAGCCCTGTTTAGCTAACTGATCTGCCAATTCGTTACCTAAAATGTCACGGTGACCAGGAGCCCAGTAAAGGAAGACCCTATTACTGCCAGCTAGTCTTACCAGTGCATTATGGCACTCCCAAACTGTTTTGGTAGTAAAACAGTTATGATTGAGAGCTTTCAACACAGCTTGGCTATCAGAGAATATTCTGATAACCTTCCCGCTTAGGCCTCGATCTAGGCAGTTGTTTACACAAGCCAATATGGCTAAAGTTTCTGCCTAGTAGACAGTAGCTATCTTCCCTAAAGAGAAGCACAGATTAGTGTTATTGCTGCTGCAATATGCACCAGAACCAGTTCCAGACGCAGTCTTGGACCCATCTGTAAACCAGATTTCCTGTGCATTGCCAGTGATATCCTGTACATCCTTCCATTGCTCTCTGGACGGAAACACAATGTTATAATTGGCATTAAAGCTGAATTGTTTTAACATCCAGTCAGAAGGCATCATAAAGTAAGGATGCTTACTAGTCTTTGCACACAGTTTATCGTACAGAGACAGGTAACGAGGGGACTTCCAGAGACCCATGAGCTTGAGGCGGTATGCACACAGAATCACCTCCATTTCTACTTGCTTATGCAACGGAAGAAGGCCAAGAAGGAGATCAAGGCTATATGGGAAGGAGTAGTTCTCATGGCACTAGTGATAGTAATAGTAGCCATCCTTTGTACATTGGGGAGGCAACCCTCAGCCATAATGGTACAGGTTTTACCCCACCAGGCAATTGCCCCATATGTAACCGTAGGTACAATTACTCTAGTATAAACCCAGTGTGCGATTTTCGGAGGAAAAGCCCCAATTAATACCAATTGCTCGTCTACAAGACCAAAAGATTCTCTTGGCCTTATCGGTAATTTGCTTAAGGTGAGAATTCCATGTCAAAGTTTTGTCAAAGATCATACCCAGGTACTTGACCTCAGTAGAGTAGGCAAGAGGTGAACCAAAGAACTTGATTATCTTCAAGTCTTCGAGACGTTTACGAGTGAAGGAAACCAAATAAGTCTTATTCGGATTGACCGTAAGACCTGCCTCCAAACACCACTTTTCAATTTCCTTAAGGGCAGACCCCATGAGATTTGTAACAGTTTCATGGAACCTACCCCTAATAACAAGGGTTATGTCGTCCGCATAGCCAATGCAGTGCAGACCTTTGCGATGAATTCTGTCCAGAAGTTCATCAACCACCAGGCACCAAAGCAAAGGGGAGAGAACGCCCCCTTGTGAGCAGCCACTGCAGTTACCCACCATCATAGTTCTGCCCAGCATGCAAGCTTTTGCCATACGGGTTGTTAGCAGACTATTAACCCAGGTACATATCATGGGATCAATTACCTTGTGTGCGAGAGAATCGTTAATAGTCTCAGTAGGGACCTTATCAAAAGCTCCCCCAATGTCAAGGAAAGCAGCGAGAGCTACTTCTTGTCCATTGACTGCATTATCCAGAGCTGTTATCAGCTCATAAAGTGCAGTCTCAGTGGACCTTCCAGGCTGATAAGCATGCTGGCACTTAGAAAGAGGGTTGGTTTTCAAAACACAATCCCTGATGTGCCTATGTTTACGTACTAACTACTCCTAACAATATTCTGAAGTCAAAAATTATCTCATATTCCATGCACGCTACTATGTGTTCATTGACTGGACTAATATGAAACAATGCTATTCACTATTTGTTTGACTGATCCGAAGCTTGGAGAAGACTCGTGGCTCCGCTTAAAGTTTGCAAATTTAAATCAGGAGATGGCTACATAAGAGCAACGTTAAAATCCAGATCAATTATGCCAGAGTTTTCAAGAAAAAAAACTGATTAATTACATTCAACAAGTCACACTTAAAACAATAAGACTTGTGTGCTGGATGGTAGAAATTTTGCATAAGCTTCTATTATCTGAAAATGGCTAATTACTGTAAAGAATGGGACTTCTGCATGGTTAGAAGGTACCTTTGAAATCAAGAAATAAATTGTTTTTGTTTAATATAGTGCTTTTTAAAAGGGTTTTCCCAAAATTTCCAAAAAAAACTTTTTTTTAAATCTCAAAAAAAAAAAAAAAAAAAGCCAAAATTCTCCCCTTTTTATGGTTTTTTAAGCTTGTTCTTGAATTAGAAAGTATTATTCGATTTCAACATTTCTTTTTAATTTCTCAAGGCTTCAGACAAAACATTTTTAAAAAATGCATTGAAAAAAAAACAATTTTCCATTTTTCCGAATTTTCAGGCTCTTTGGGCGATTGGAAGATATTATCCGATTTCAAAAATTATTTTTTTGTTTTCTAAGTCTTCACCAATCGCAACTTTTCCGTGCTATAGCAACTCGCAAAAATATTTTTCGTTTTTTCCGCTCCATCTTAATATAAACTACATAATAAAAGAATTAGTTTGAAATATTCACCTATTTTGAATTTCTTGTGAAATAAGAGACTAATGTATCTGTAACTTTTGTTACTTTAGCTGCATGTTCCAACAAAAATTGAAACTTATCACTTGCAGTATATCACAAAAAGTACTAGGACACTTTTAAATCTTCACATTTTTATGGATTTCTCGAGAAATAAGAGACTAATTGCTCTAACTTTTGTCACACAAAAGCTATGCTCTACTGTCATTTTCCAATAAAAATAAAACCACCCATACATTTAGGGAGGAAGTGATCATCTTTCATCGTAAATAGCTGGGATTAAGCTATAAATTTCATAAATTAGTTGACTTACTATGTAAAGTTAATTTTTATATTTATGAAAGTATCTCTTATACCCACGAAGATATAACCATTCATTTCAAAAATTTATAATCAAATTCCATTTCAATATCTTTAAGATTTAAAAAGATATCAGCAATCTAATGTGCTGAATTTCAATAATTCTTGGATAAACAACAAATCGTTAGCAATTTGCAACACTTGCCAGCTATCTTTCAGTATGATTCATGATGAAAACAGATTATATATGAGTGACCCCTCACAATTTGTTGCCTATTCAAGAATTATAGAATTTTGTCTGATTAGATCGCTGATATCTTTTTTAATTTTTAAGATGTTGAAAATGGAATTTTACACGGGCAGTCTAAAATTACTTGTTTTAAATGTTCATATTTCATCAAGTTTTCACAATTTTGGTTTAAAATTTTAGTTTAATTCTTCTCTTGCATGCTGTCAACTTTTCTGAACGTTTGTTAAGGTTTGAAAAAATACTCTGTGTTTTGAGCAAAAAACCTGCAAGCAAAATCGTTATTTTTAACAGAAATGCTTATATAGTAGTGTTGTCAAAATTTGCCTTTGAAACTTATAAAAAAAATTGTTTATTACTCTTTTTGCATAGTTTTATAAAAAATACAATCTTTTTTACCTCATATGAAAGGAAAAAAATAGTGATACAATGTTTTTTTTTTAAACTGTGATGTCCCTAGTTTCATGGACATGCCCAGCTTTAAACACTAAGTCATGCTTGAAAATGCTCGGCCAGGAAATGTGGAACAAGGTTACTTTTTGTGGAGCTGCGGAGTATCGCTATTTTTGCGGAGTAGTTGGCAACCCTGCAGTGTATGACCCCATGAAGTATAAGCATTTTTTTCGAAAATACCATTTTTGGTTCATAATATGCAGACTTTTTTGTCAAACCTTACCAATCTTTCAGTTAACTTGACAACATACAAGAGAAATATAATGTTAAAATTTAAATGAAATATTGAAAATTTGATAAAAAATGAACATTTAATGCAAATGATTTTTCACTGCATGCGTGAAGGATGGCTATTTGTAACATAAAAATTTTTTTTATTCAATTAGATGTGGCAACTCATAAAACAATTCCAATTGAATATCATAAAAGAAAAATATTGGCAACCTAATGAGCGTTTTTTTCCCCTTTCTTTTCTTGAATCTTAGGCAATCCTCTTCACCTGGTAAAAAATCAGCATCACCTGGTAAAACATCAGCAAAGAAACGCTCAACAAAAGCAAAGAAGAATAAGGAAACCAGCGACACCGAAGAGAAGAATAAAGAAACCAGCGACACCGAAGAGAAGAATACAGAAACCAGCGACAACGAAGAGAAGAATAAAGAAACAAGCAACACCGAAGAGAAGAATAAAGAAACAAGCGACACCAAAGAGAAGAATAAAAAAACCAGCAACACCAAAGAGAAGAATAAAGAAACCAGCAACACCAAAAAGAAGAATAAATAAACCAGCGACACCGAAGAGGAGTCGCCAAAAAATTGAAGAAAGGAAAAAGATGAAAACTTGAGCTGTGTATGTCAATAATTGTTTTATGTATTTTGTAAAGCAGAATTTGATAAATGAATTTTTTTGGTAAACATTGTTTTCTCACTTAGTATTTTCAACTCAATAAGTATTGTAAGAGATTAGTGTACGAACAAAAAAGTGACATTCGAATAAAATCGTGTGAATGTGGTGCAAAGTGAAATATATATTCTACTTGAAATAGATATTCTCTCTCTAATAATTAAAAATAGTAAAAAAAGAATAGAAAAATTTCTCACATTATGAAGTGAAATTTTATGCATAAAAAAGCTGAGTGAAGAAAATTCTATACCACAACCTTGATCCTCTTATTTTTTATTGTGATGTCCAAACTTCTTGTATCATACTGTTAAACTATATTAACGTTATATTATATCCTTATTGGTATTTAATGCAAGTTTTTTCATATTTTCATGAAAATTGGGAATAATAATAAAAAAATCATTTAGTCAGGTATTTTCATACAGTTTTAACGGAATGATAAAGTCAACTCGCTGGGTGCAAAATTATTAGCTGTCGTAACTACAAATGTTTAACTAATTTCATTGTACAATTTTTGTGAATGACATGAGTAGCAAAAGCTTTTTGCTTAACCATCCAAGTTTTAATGAAACAGAACAATTTCCTTTTTCAGACTTTTCTATAACAATAATATTTATTGAAAGTCGGCCAGGGCAATTTAGTATCATTCTCGTCCATAACATTTACAATAGCTCCCATATTTAATGAATATTGGAACAATAATCCCATTGAAACTTAAAACGTTCATCCACAGGACATTCATTCTCGACTGCTAGAAAACACATACATACTACTAAATTGGCAGTTATTGCTCATTATGTTTTTTCTAAGACATGCTATATTCAATGAATATTTGTGAAATATGAAAATTACAATGCAAAATAAACTAATGGCGTCAAACACATAGTACGTACGACGTCAAAATGATAGGTTTGAGGTCATCTCGTATTTGTTGAGTCCTATTTTTCATTGCATCCGCTGATGTACTACTTGTGTATTATTTTCCGCAGTCAGATTCATTTGAACCTTGTTTTTATTTTTACTTTATTTAACAGTAGTTGCCAGAAATCGCTACAAACTACAATTTTTTGTAGTGCACTACTCACTACTGTTACTTTTTTTTTTTTTAAAGTAGTGCACTACACTACAGACTATTAAAAAATGTAGCTACTACTGTAGCGTGCTATTTTCGACCACTGATTTAAGTTTGCATGTAGGATTAATGGTTGTGAAAATAGAGGTTTTGCATATTAAACAAGGACGCACTGTATAAGTAAACCAAAGGTGGCCATAGTTGAATTTTGATAATTTTTCCTTATTTTCTGGTTAAGTGTATTGTGCTGAATTCTTTACGTTGGATTTTACTCTAATCTGTTACATATATGAAGTGCAAATCTTTTTGTAAGATGAAATTTAACTATTTTTATTATACAATTTCAAATTCGTAGCTTGTGGGCCTTCAATGCAGCGTAGTGTTCCACGGGTGACTCAGTTGTGGAAACCATTTGCAAAATATGAAAAACATTACCAGCCAACAATTTTTACTAGTACTAGTGGAGCAATACAATATTGAACTGAAAGAAAATATTTAATTGTAAGGGAATTAAAAAATATATAACAAAGATTTTTTCGACTCAACACTGTCATGCCTTTAATTCTGGGTTTGTTTTTAAATTATTGATATAGGGGTACAATTTGTACATTAAAAAATATGAAATAGTGGAGCACCGAAAATTACTTTATTGCATTAGTTTACATATTTTTTTCGTAAAGGTGGCCACTTTGGGAACATGCTTGTATTGGTCACCATTTGCACGGCGTGCACCTATTTATCTGTTACCTTTATTGAAGTTAAAGTGAATCAAAGTAGTGTATGTGATTAATGATAAAGACATAATCTTTCAGAATACTATCTAAATGCTTTTACTTGGTTTCAAATTTATGAGAATTGAAATACATTCTTACCTACAAATTAGAACTATTCCACTTCAAAAGTTAAATCCTTGCATAGAATGGTAAGCAATCAAGGTAATCCCTTCTAAGTCAGCCATTTGCACTGCAGATATATTTCTGCAAGGCAATATCGCCGTTTTAGGATAAAAAAAGTAAATTAATTCTATTTTTTGGCTGTGGCCTACCTTACCAGGAAACTACCATGGATGCATAAATTACACTGGTGTGCAAAAATTAAGGACAAAGTCGAAAAATTAGCATATCAGCTGAACGAAGAGGCAGAGCAGACAGAAAGACCAATCAGGAGATTAAGTAAGGTGATGTACGGTAGCACATGCACAGATATGCAGGCAGACGTAATGGGGGAGTGTCTGAGCAGTATAAAGCATGTTGTCGGTGTAAGATCAGTAGTTCTGGCAAAGAGATTACATGCCGTATAGCAGTTAAAATCACACCGAGTTGCTGCCTCAGCAAGAAATGGCGAATAATCAATCTGTTAGACGACATCTGGATGCTTTTACCCAAAGTCGAATCATTCGGAAGTTGGAGGAAGGCCGCAGTGTGACAAGTGTGGCTGCAGAGTTCGGAATTGTTGTTGGATATAATTTGAGGTTAATGGCCTACAGCTAAGCTGAAAATTAGGCAACTCATTTCCAACTAAAAATTTGAGGTAGTGGTCTGCCCGAAGAAAATAAAACATGAATCATTCTTTACACTGAAAAACATTTATTTAACATATATTGAGAAAATGATTACAACACAATGATTTGTTCTCCGAAGAAAAATTAAAAAAAGAGATCTTACAATAAGTCCATGCATGGATCAAAAGTCCTGTCGATGTTCCATGGTGACACCTCACCGGTAGATGGACGGCATAGCAATTTCCACCAGAATTGCAGGCTGGTCAGTTCGTACCACGTGAGCAACAGTTCACCACATCAGAAAAAAAACATATCGAAGATGGACACGATCCTCTTTCCCCGGAAAACAAACGACCCACATCAGGGAAAATAATAACTTTTCACTTTGATAGACGTCATCACAACACGCGCTTTCCAGACTGGAGACATCAACAGTGCATTATTCAGGAAAGACCAGTAGCGAAAAATTTGTGATGACATTGACAAACACATTCACAGCACACCAACAACACAAGACGAGGAGACGAGTAAAAGAAAAGTAGCGATCGAGCTACGGCAGGTCAGAGTATTTGTAGCCAGATCCGACCTTGCACGTAACAATGTGACGTAACATTATTTGCATATTGCCAGAACAACACAACTCGGTAAACACACAGCTTGCAGGCTGCACAACTCTTATTTAATTTGACATTCAGCACTCAACACCTCAACATGGTTTCCTTATGTGACCGACATGTGCTCAGTCGGAAGTTTACCGACGTCTGCCGAATGACGGCAACCAATCATAGCGTGCCACATGTTTTTCCGAACACTTCCGATTCAAACTCGGACATTTGAGTGTCGGTGGCAGGTGGATGGGATTTCCCGCGCAAGGTTTTCTCCCGGAATGGCAAAAGGTAAGTCACAAAATATTTTTTTTAAACAATATTGGTGAAATCCTTCAAGAACCAAAAATAAAGGCATTTAGCCCAACAATTGTGCTCACAGCATCGTTTCACGACTTTGGAGACAATTTCAAACTACAGGAACAGCTATCCGGGGGTTCAGTAGTGGTCGTCCACGAGGAACCACACCCGCAGATGACCAGTATATTGTCTTACAGGCCAGAAGAAACAGGCGGCAGACAGTGGGAGAAATCGCTAGACACACGGCACAGGCGACTGGAAGACCGATATCGCGTTTTACCGTGGCCAGAAAACTGCACGGTGGTGGTCTGTTTGCACGATGCCCTGTTCCTCTAAAGCTTGCCCATTGGAGAAGGCATTCTCTGTGGTGCCGGGAACACCGGAATTGGAGAGACAATGAATGGGGACGAGTACTCTTTACAGCTGAGGGCAGATTCAGTCTGAGTAGCGATTCTCATCGCATACTCATCTGGAGAGAGCGGGGAAGCCGCAATCATCCCTCGAACATCATTGAAAGGGACAGGTATTAAGGTCGCGGTGTTCTCGTTTGGGGAGGCATCATGCTTGGTAGTAGTACAGACCTTCACATCTTTGACGCAGGTTCAGTCAACGGGAGCCATTATTGTAACGAGATTCTTCTTCCATATGTTCGTCTTTTTAGAGGCGCTATGGGTCCGCAGTTCCTTTTCATGGACGACAATGCACCATGTCATCGCACAGTAGCTGGCGAACAGCTCTTAGAGAGTGAGAATATTGAACGTATGGATTGGCCGGCACGATCTCCGGATCTCAATCCCATCGAGCATGTATGGGATTTTCTAGGCAGACGCTTGGCAGCTCGTACCTTATCACCAGTAACGATTCCGGAGCTTCGATTGGCGCTGCAAGACAAATGGGCAGCAATGCCTCAACAACTCATTGACACCCTCATTCTCAGCATGGGCAGACGCTGTGAAACCTGCCTAGCAGTCGCTGGACAGGGCCTGGATCTGGACTCTGCCATCACAGGGATGTTTCGGCCTTCAGTCGCATTGCGCTCCCTGCTACTTTTTCAATAAAGCTTCTTTTTATCCCTCTGATTTCTCTTTTAGTAAGTGTTGCTTACATTACACATGTCCTTACGTATTGAGGATCTTACGGTATTAAATATGTTGATTTGGGAAGCTTTTGTACAAAGTTATATTGAAAAAACCGTCTTGTCCTTCATTTTTGCACACCAGTGTGTGTGCCATCGTTACCCCGTTATCAAAATATTGGATCTTAACGTCTACCAAAGTTTCAAGGAAAGTCGCCAAATTTAGCGAGTTTCGTTGAAAAATGGAATGTACGGAGCGAATTCACATCTGCATCTGACAAGCCATCTCATTGCTGTTTTGCAGGGGCATGCAAGTGAAACGCCCCCTGCAGTTGTGGATTGCGAATGAGCTGCGGCCACTATCCAATGCAAGTGTAACACGCCGCAGATTTGCAACTCTCCTCCCTTACTCGGCAACTACAACCGTTGAAAACGATTCTCTGGCAATGGGGTACTATTCATGTGATGTCATACTCACGGATCACGTTATCTTCAGCTGCCGTGAAACTGCTGTTTACAATTTGCATGTTGCCACGCAGCTTAAGAGCATTAAATCAAAATGGGAAAAACGCATTTTCAGTCTAAATCATTTTAATTTTTTCAACAACTGACAACATGATCCACCGAATATTTGAAGCAATCATTTTTTTTTTTGTCTGTTCTTTTAGAGGAGCATATTTGAATACATGTTAAAACAACGAGATGAAGAAATAAGTTCATTCGTGCAGTGATCCTGACTCTAAATGCAGGCACAGAAAATAAAATAATATACTTCCAAATTCTATACTTCAACTGAATAAGTTCTTTTTTTTAAGTAAAGCAGCTGCATTTATCCCATATGTTGACAAGATATGATAGATCTAGCTGTGTTACAGAATACTCTTAATTTTCATATTTTAATTTAAAATGATTATCTCTTCTTCTCTAAAGTTGCCTTATAAACACAAAAAACTCTTAACTCTCTTTTAAAAACTCTACAAAGGTACCGGTAGAAAAGAGGACTGCCTAGATAAATATTACTTTGCACTAATTTTCCGTGTGAAGCTTTTTCTTAGCTTATATACAATGAGCTCTCAATTTGTACAAGGATAAGTGTGCAATATATATTGCACAAGTAGAATGAAAGGAGTATTTTTTGAATTTGAATACCATTATAGTAGCGCAACTTTCATTCTACCTGTGAGATATAAGAATGAAGGCTCTACTGTTTTTCTAGTACACAACAGCTATCACGGAACGCGGGAGCGTCCCGGCCGCTAAGAAAACCAAACGTTAGCAGCCAACAAAAGCAAATCCTCCGCCAAGAAAGACGAAAGAAAATAAACGCGACTAAGTACAGTTTACACGACAGAACGAATTGGGGTTTTCTGGGTTTTTCACCTCTCTATATCTCAGCCTCATAAAGACCCTCGGAGTTTATTTTTGGTATTCCCCTAAGTTCTTATGTAGTTACTCTTAGCTCATAGGGTTTGTTAATCTCTGACTGCAATTGCAAGGCTAGAACGGATCTAAGATCTAACAGTTATTCAAAAGTTGTCTTAGGAAATGAAATTCGATCAAGACTAAAACATATCCAACAGTTGCAATAGACGTTAAATCGCGGATGTCACAAATTCCCCTGTTTTTCAGTTTTGATATATTTAAGGGGAAAGGAATTTTAAATATGTGTGTGTGTCGGCGCGGAACTGGGGTTAAACCATTAGAATATTTTGCGTGACATGTATGAAACTATACGCATATGAGTATGATACATCTAACTTCATAATTGAAAGCGAAAAATAGCACTTTTTTTTATTGGTTTGCTTATTTTCTAAATTAATGCATTTTTTACAAACCTAACACATTATGAATTTAAAATATGTGAAATAAGCGTGTGGATATTCGTGTTTTGCATAACAGACGAATTTTTTGCAATTAATTATAGCTAGACTTTTAATGAGCTAAATCCGCGCGCATCATGCGCAATCGCTTGTGGCAAATTTGTTCTATCCGTGATTTGGCGTCGAGTACAGTATAAATCACCTGACACATTCAAATTTAAAATATTTAATGGCTTAGGGTTTTTTTTTTTTTTTTTTTCGCTTGGTGATAACATGCGTTATTTCGTCCTTTTTGTTGAACTTTTAAACAAAAGTAGGTATTAAACAAGACAAAGACTTTCATCAAACGAAAGATAAATCACCAAACAATTAAAATTATCCCATAAAACGTAAAATAATCCACGATTTAAGAAAAAAAAGTCATTAAATAAAAAGTGAAAAGCTAGATTAAAATAGCCCTCAAGCTGTAAAACATTTAAAAAAACCCTTCATGAAAATATTGAATAATCCATCAAATAAAGAAACTGTAATAGAATTTATTGTGAAGTTGTGAAATACTCGAAAACAATATAATTTAAAATATAGTATTTTATTATCCAAGAAGTTTTCTTCGTCACTATAATGTACAGCCTAAACGAATGGCAACGAACTATAATGTACAGCACAAACGTAAAAAAGCTATCTTAATTAAAATATTTAAAAATATATCTGAAACACCTTCAAAATGTGTTACAAAAAACTTACGTTTCTACCGCAATAATAACCGTTTTTTTTTTTCACATTGCTTTCAGTTATCATATATGCGAGTAAGCATAATCAGTCTATTTGCAGGTGTATAACTCTTTTATAGTAAGTTTTTGATCATACTAGTTTTTTAAATAGTATTTGGGAGTCCCTGGAGGAAAGTTTAAACCCGGATGTGTTGATTGAATTGAAAACTAAATAGTTCATTTTACTGTTTTGAAATACGTATTGTGTTCTTGAAAAGAATTTGCCCATAGTTCTGACACTTGATTGCGAAAATACACATACTCTAGTTTGAAATGCAGGCAGTAAGTTCTACACTGACCCTCAGTGCACTGAAAAACAAGCCCCTAAAAAGTACACTTTTTATCATAATTTGATGACAAAACTGTTATTTTTTTCGAAGCAGTGGGCATTAATCATGCATTTAATGAGCCTATTTAATAAGTTATATACAGGGTGTTTCGTTTTAACCTGCAATACCTTTATTTTCGCAACCGTTAGTCCTAGATGTATACTTCCAATTGCAAAAATGTTCAAAATCAGATGGAGAGTTAAGATATTGAAAGTTCGAAGCGAAAATAAAAATAAGTCAAAAAATACAAAATTTAACTTTTTATACCGGCCTTAGGTCCCCTAACTCATATTTAGGGAAATAATTTCCATTAAAAAATGATTCCAACACAAAAAGTTTGAAATTAGTACGACCAATATTCACCGAGATATGAAACGCAGCGTTTTGTGACTTACACCACTTTTCACTAGCCGTCAATAACACCTTTTGGGGGGAAATATAGCGGTTAACAAGTGTTTAAGTCATATGTGTGCATAGAGTGTGGTTTTTCAAATTGTTTGAGGTTTTGTAGTGTGTTTTTGCGTATCAAGGCATAACATTTGCATTTATTTCTGAATAGCAATGAAAAATATAAATACTTTTTCTTTCTTTGACGACCTGTCATTCTTCTGAAAGGGCGATAAGTTCCAATCTCATCTTCCGTGGTCCCTTAAAACTTTAAACTGGAATATCTCCTTGAGTTTTGTCTCACAAATATTAGGGCTCGACCGATGGCATTTTTTGGCCGATGCCGATTGTTGGCCGATTGTTCAAAGATGGCCGATGGCCGATGGCCGATTGTTTTCCTCCAAATGGCCGATTGCCGATGGCCGATGGCCGATGCTGTTGGCCGATGGCAAAAAAAAAAATGATAAAATCTAACAGAAATAAATTGATAAAATTGTCAGGGATTTAAAGGATTATTAATTCATTTCACTTTACTTCCTTTCTACGAATAAGGAATTGTAATCCCCCCCCCAAAAAAATCAGATTCCGACCTAAATTTTTATTTTACGATCATCCAATTTAAACTTCAGAAGTTTTTTCTGCACATATGTACATGCATATGTACCTAAGAACATATAGATGATCGAAATATCCATTTTGAAAGTCTCCTTAGTTAATTATCGCAAATTCTCTTGTGATGTTTTCATGCGCGTAAACTTACGTCACTCAAAAACGTTATGAAATAGTAAGTTGAAAACTCATACGTAGGTAGTATGATCTAAAAGTTCGAGGACAAGTTGTATAAAAATTTACCGTGAATCTATCTACAAAATAGTCACCTTGAACGACTATGCACTTCTGAAACCGCTCGTATAGCTTTTAGAAGGACTCCTGGAAGACATTTATCGCTACCTCCTGTAAGGCCTCTTTCGCTGCTGTTTTGACTTCATCGTGGGGAAGAAGGCGACTATCATGTTGAGGATGCACGGTTCGATTGGTCAATACTCTGATATGACAAACCAATAACATCACGTTTCGTCGGACTTAGCTCCGTGTGATTTTTACCTGTTCCCAGCAAAAAAAAAAAAAAAAAACATTTGCATGGACGCCGCTTTCTTCAGTCAGGAGAAGATAAAGCTGCATCACAGAATGTAGCGAAAAATGGCTTCCAGGAGTTTTTCCAAAAGTTATATGAACACTGGCAGAAGTACATAGTCCCTCAAGATGACCTTTTGTAGGTGGATGTGCTTCGGTAATGTGAACTATTCTAGGTAAGGTTTTATACAGCTTGTCCCTCGAACTTTTGGATCGTACTACGTACAATCTGTATAGGGTGTAATTATGCTTCTCCTTTTTTGACTGCTGTATGATGGAAGACAAAGAACAACAGTCAAAAAAAAAAAAAAAAAAAAAAAATGGAAGGGAAACAAAGAGACAGTCTTAACCAATTGATTTTTTTTTTTTTTTTTAAATTGAACATATAACTAAGATTTCAGTATTATTGTAATAATGTTTGGATTTAGGTAAACTAAACATAGTTAAAAAGCATTAAATTATGTTGTTTAATCATTCAAAAAAAAAAAATATGAATCCGTCAACAAAGTACGCTATTAAAGTGGAAAGATTGCACGTAGACATTTTTAGTCATCAAGTTAAACAAAAAAGGTAACAGATAAATTATAATATTAAATCATAATAGGAAGATTTTTATACTTATTTAAAATTTATGAGTAGAAAAGTTGGCATTTTTCATAAAATGTATAACAGTGACATAAATTTTGCGGAAAAAGGAAATAGCCATGAAATGAGCGAGGTTCTTAAAACGCAGCTACAATAAACAAAGTCAATATTTACACCAAGTTAATAACTGAATACATATATATACTACTTGATTTGATGTTTGCACACGTAATATTGAACAATTTGATTGATTAATCTTTTATGAAGCACTACAATCACGTTCGAATTAAATTTTTCAATTTAACAATAATTTTCTGAAATTTAAAAAATTGCATTGTAGAAAATCCTTGAAACTTTTCTATAACATATTATTAAACATATGATGAAAACGAAAATAACTTATTCATTGATTTTATATAATACATAAAAATAGTTACAACAGAAAAAAAATCGATCGCTATTAATGATGCAGAAAAGGTGGCGCATTACAAAATATAGGTGAAACAAGTATAAAAAATACGCAAAATGACATTTCTTGACCAAAATAAATAATCGCTAAATATTTAAGAAATGCTTGAAACGACGAGGGTGGATTAGGGGGTCACCCTCTGATTTTGGAGTAACTCACAATGTTAAACTTCGGCCCCAACTTCGGCTTAATTTTTTTAGTTCAAAACCGCTACCACCAACGCCTCGGAAGAGTTTCTGAATCTACTTCAGCACTTCCGAAGAAAAAATTCAAAATCCCTTTGTTTTCCGAATTATGTCACCATTCAAAACGTCTTTAATCAATTTCTAATTAATGCTCTAAATTCTTCCTAAACAATAGATAAAACTTGAAAAAAAAAATCTCTAATTTTATGAATGGTGTTAGTTTTAAACAACTCGGAAGTACAACTTTAGTTTAATTTCAGAAATTGAGGGAGTGAGAGGAGGAGTACGCAAGTGTTCTCGGAAATACAAAAAATAGTCGTAAAAAATAGAGTTCAAAATAATCATAAACATTGAGCAGAAAAACCCTTTTAAAACTTGCACCCGAGTTTGTTTTGACGTGCAGTGGCGGATTTAAAATGTAGCAAATGTTGCATTTGCGCGAGAAGGCCCCATAACCATAGGGGCGCCGTAGGAGTTACAAAAATGCTTTCGATAAATGTTTTACAACTTTTGTGATAGAGAAATACGGCGCCAAAATGTATTTCGACGGGCCCCAAACTTGTAGCTCCGCCGAAGCGATACAGAAAAGACTGCATTACTGTGATTCATATTACAAACATCGAAAAATTAAAAATTACCGTCGGTTCAACGGGAATCGAACAAAATGAAACAAAACCGGTTTCGCCATCTCATATTTGTTTCCATGGTCTCCAATTCTGCAATATATCACCAAATGATCGTCAGTCTGAGACGATATATTAGTTTTGCATTGAAATAAGTAATTAATAGCCACAAAAAATCAGTTAATAGGCTTTTTAGAACACCCGATCGAAAACAAAAAGGGAAAGTCACAACTGGAACGTGCGCACTTCCCACAGGCGAAAATTTAGCCTTCTACAGCTTACCCTTTTTTAGTTATGACTTATGAGAGATACATACGTACATCCAGTCGCAAGAAACAATGCAATAATTAACGTGTTTGGTATCTGAATGCAGTATTAAAAACTCTCTCTTTCAGGGGTGACTAAAATTTAAATTCAGATTGAAATTTAAGTAAACAATTTTGTTTGAAAACAATAACTCCCTTTACTTTGCATTAAAAAGTAAAACGAAGGTCTTTTTTTTTTCAAAAACATCGGCCAATTCCATCGGCTTTTCGATGTTTTTAAGGCCGATGGGCCGATGTTTCCTGCAAGTTAGCATCGGCCGCCGATGCCGATGCCGATGGCTAAATTGTTGAACCATCGGCGTCGATGCATCGGCCAGGCCGATGCATCGGTCGAGTCCTAACAAATATCACTTTTTTTGCGTCAGTAATAGTTTTCAATGGAGACTATTTCTCTAAATATTAGTTAGGGGACCTAGGGCCCGTATAAAAAGTTAGATCTTGTATTTTTTGACTCATTTTTATTTTTGCTTCAAACTTTCCTTATCTTAACTCTGCATCTGATTTTGAATATTTTTGAAATTGGAAGTATACATCTAGGACTAACGGTTGCGAAAATAAAGTTCTTGCAGGCTAAAACGTAACACGCTGTATAGGGGCCTTAGGTAAGTCTTGCATATCTATGAAGGAATGCAAAGTATGATTGAGTAAAAACTACCTGTTGCTTTGTTACTGAAATTAGAGGTTGATGCTTGCGCTGAGCCTTAATTTTCCGAGCCAATGGCTGCCAGCTTGTGACTCAAAAACTCCGTAATTTATAAACATACATTTAAAAATACATACTTCCACATGCTTTAAACAAATTTCTATTAGAAAAGAGGAGAGTAAAATTTATTCGGAGCTTTTTTGAATCTGAGAAATTGACAATGATTGAAAACTTGTCAATTTACTTCAGATTTCAAATTTTATTATTTTTTTTCTTGATTTCAGATGTTTGCACATGAGGGAACCAACTTAATTTACTCAATTTTTACTTCCTTTTACAGAAAAGGAAGTATTGTATTCGCGAAAAAATTTTCACTCAAAAATCAGAATTAATTTCCATTTTTCTCACCCCCGAGTTAATTACAACGAATTTTCTCGTGACGTCCGTATGTACGTATGTATGTGCGTATGTGTGTATGTATGTCGCATAACTCAAGAACGGTATATCCTAGAAAGTTGAAATTTGGTACGTAGACTCCTAGTGAGTTCTAGTTGTGCACCTTCCTTTTTGGTTGCATTCGGGTGTTTCTAAAGGGGTCTTTTGTCCCTTTTTGGGGGGAAATCATCGTTAATTTCGATGTAAATTCAAGTGGTGTTATAATTTGACTGACACTTAGCGATATATCGCCAGTCTTTTGGTCGCCAAGTTTTGTCGCCAACTTGGCAATTTTTTTTTTTTTTTTTAATAAATTTGATTTCAATTTGGCCACTTTTGGTGATATTTGGAGAATAAACAATTGAATCACATTAAAATTGCCAATAATGGGGAAATGACATTAAATTGAAGTAAAAGGAAGTCATGTGATGCACACATCAGCTCGTTTTAAAGTAACATATTGAAATGTCCTTTAGATAATACAAATTTTTAATTCTTGCATTCAGCGGATTTTGTCATTAGAGTAACTTGAACTGAGGTGAAATTGCATTAGTTATGACTATTTATTGAAGTTTAGCAATGCTTAACCATTTCTTTCGTGTTTCATTTTCTCAAAAGTGTGTTTTTACTTCCTTTTACAAAAATGGAAGTATTGTATTCGCGAAAAAATTTTCACTCAAAAATCGGCCTGAATTTCCATTTTTCTCACCCCCGAATGAATGTTGAGTTTTTTTTTTTCCGACCCGACCACACGTGGATATATGCCTAGGAACGTACAGACACAAGTAATATCCATTTTGTTGACCCCAGAGTTAATTACAACGAATTTTCTCGTGACGTCCGTATGTACGTATGTATGTGCGTATGTGCGTATGTGTGTATGTATCTCGCATAACTCGAAAACGGTATGTCCTAGGAAGTTGAAATTTGGTACGTGGACTCCTAGTGGGGTCTAGTTGTGCACCTTGAATTTCGGTTGCATTCGGATGTTCCTAAGGGGGTCTTTTACCCCTTTTTGGGGGGAAATCATTGTTAATTTCGATGTAAACTCATGTTGTGTTATAATTTGTCGGACACTTGTCGATATATCGCCAGTCAAGTTTTGTCGCCAACTTGGCGACAAATTTGGAGATTTTTTTAAAAATTTGGTTTCAGTTTGGCCACTGTTGGTGATATTTAGAGAGCAAACAATTGAATCACATTAAAATTGCCAACAATGGGGAAATGACATTAAATTGGAGTAAAAGGAAGTCATGTGATGCACACATCAGCTCGTTTATGAAGTGCTTGCTGAAATGTTTACTTAATTATAGTGAAGTATGTTCCAGTATAAATGATTATATTTAATTGCCCTACTGAAAGTTGAATTTTCCTCTCCACCCCGTAATGTAAGAAAAAATAAACAAGAAAGTTTCCGTAAAACCTATCATGTTAGTAGGACGAAAAGAATATACTGCGTTTAAAGATGAGGACAAAGGACCATCTCGTCTGATTCTCAATAGCATTTGAGATTGGGCTATGAATTTGAGAATATTTTATCCATGAATAAGTATATTTGACGAAATACACCCATTTATTTCAACCGTCCTGCTGTGACGTTCTTTAAATGAAAAAGATCCCTTTGGTAGCGAAAGTCAACTGTATTTTAGTTATAGCTTTTCTTTCCAGAATAAAACTTTCCAGTTAAACAACATTTGCCACAATGAATCTAATTTTCAATGAGAAGCAGGTGGCTTTTATTCTACTATCAATGGCAAAAGAGCATAGTATGGCATTGATGAAGATGAAACTATCAAACTATTCTCAGTCAGAACAAGTTTGCATAAGACATACAATAATCCACTTACAACTGCAAGACAGTTTCTCCTTCTGCCTGCTACAATCACAAATATCGGGTATTTTTTGTCTCATGAGTAAAACTTATCAATCTTGAAAGTTAGACTCAATAACAATTTAATGAAGTGCCAATACCTATTCTGGAGATATGAAATTATCATCATTTCATCTCAATTAACTATTGAACACCTACTTTCCTTCTTTCACATATATCTCAGTCATCAGTGACAGGAGCATACCTCAGGGGTGATTGTGAGTTCATCAAAAAATACCTGAAAGTTTTAAAGCGAGAACGGGGGGGGGGGGGGGGGTAATCTTTGACCCCTATTACTTAAGTGCACCATTGCCATAGTATTAAATGTATTAAATAGTTCTGAGTCAAAATATTGTGTGTATATTTGGTTAAATTTTTAATGGGTTACAAAGTTACTTTTGAGCTGGTGTTATACCATACCAAGTATCTTGACATTTGTCCATCTTAAGGGATGGGTGTCCATCTTAAGGCTCTTGCAGGTATATTTGATGAGTATTTATATTAATTTAAAAAGATTGCGGAGGTAGGGAGATAAAAGCATAACAAAAACAAAAAAAAAAAAAAAAAAAAAACATAATTCCGGTATTTTCGGACATAAAAATACCGGAAATACGTCCGAAAATACCGGAAATTCGGTAAAATACCGGAACACAATCACCCCTGCATACCTGTATGTTTGAAGAAATAGAGTTTAGAAATCAGGCCTAAATCCAACATCAATAATTTCATTTGTTTGTTACACATATAGCAACGACTTGTGGCTAGGTAATGTTTTTTTTTTCAAATTCATTTTGTGCATCTATATTTTTTCAAATAAGTGATTTTCTTATTAAATGAGTGAATCCCGTCATGGACCGTCATTGTAGTACACATGACCTATTAAAGATAATGCTCGTCTGGAACTACTTGAAATATATTTATGAAAGTACGTTTTATGTCTTCAACTGGATTTTCCTACAAAACTTGAGCCACAATTTTTTAGCCAGATCGAAAGAACTTTTGTGGAGAGCAAAAAAAAAAAAAAAAAAAGCTATTGTCCTGAATGTTTTTTTAAGCTTGGAACTCGAAAACCAATTTCGAGCTTCTTCAAGCAAATAGTAGAAATACTGATCTATATTCTTGCAAAATTTGAAAGTTATTTAAAGTTTCCCTCATTTAATTTTTGTGCTATGTGAAGGGAAAAATTATCATTTTACAAAGTGTTACTAAGTTTAAAACTGGTTTTGAAGACAAAGGAATTAAAATACGAATTCAAAAGTAAGGTATTTCTTTTATGACACCTAGCACGTTATTGAGTATTAATTTCAGGCTAGATAATGCATTCCTGAAATCTTGAGATTAAAAAATAAAATGCTTGATTATGAAAAAACTGAACTATTTTCAATTTTAAAAACTCGTTTAAAAGTTAAATATAATAACTTTTTTAGAAAAAGTTACTGAAAGCAGATGAATTGCCCTACGTCATAGATTACAACAGTATATAATTTTTGTGTTTACATTAAATAGTCGATAGAATACAAGCCTTCAAAAATTCAACAGTTAGCATTTATGAGAATGCTTGTTCCATTTGACCAATGACCTATATATATATTATATATATATATATATATATATATATATATATATATATATATAGAGAGAGAGAGAGAGAGAGAGAGAGAGAGAGGGGCTAAATTAAATAGTTGAACCCAACGTAGAAAATCGCAAAAGAGCGTAAATGTGCGAAAAGGGTATAAGAGAGGTAAGGGGGAGTTGTTTTTTATGTATATAATGCAAAAAAAAAAAAAAAAAACAGTGCATCTGGTTAGAACAGTAGTTGTTGCGTGGCCTTAAAATGAAGAATTTTATTTTCATCGCTCCAAAGCGTGTTTTTAAAAGGGGATTGGGGCCTCCGTGGCTCTGTGGTTGAAGCTTCGGAGATCATGGGCTCGATTCTCTTCGGTGCCCTGGGTGTTATTTCCTTCTCTTGTGTTGTAAATGTTTCCTGTACCTGTCCGGAGGCAAGGTGCTTTTTACGCAGTCCTTTATGTAAAGCTATTTAACTTCTGTATAAATAAATAAATAAAAAAAAAATCTCCGGTCGTGGCTTAAAATAAAGGTTGCCTGAGACAAGAAAGCATCATAATGGTATCAAGGATTACTGAAAGTCTGTGTCAAAAATGCATAGTCTTATAGCACGCTTACATGATGAGTTTTAGGGTTTGAATGAGATTGCAGATTTGCGACTTGCAAGTCGGCTCTCCATTCTTCAAGATCAGATTGACATCCTGAGCCGTATGTTTTCCATAGGTGAGTGATACTTTGAAATCGGTCTTGTTCATCATATGCCTCGAGCAATAGGACGCTCCGTCGCTGACATCAACCACCAATATCTTGCAAGTTGTATCCAACGACTTCCCGACATTTGGTAAAAGTTAATCAGTATTGCTGGTGATTACAATGAAGGAATGTAATGCAATTGTACAAGTAAGTTGAATTAAAAAAGATTTATACCTATGTTGCTATTACTAAAATTACAAATCTCGTATATATGTGTGTGTGTACTTAGTATGTCTTATATAGTATATTTCAACTTCTTTGTTTTGATTGTTTTTAGTGTCTTTGATGGTACTAAATGTGATTTTTTCACATAAGTCTATTGTAACCTTTCTTTATGAATATCTTAGTACTGTCACTAGAAAATCTCCCGCCGTCAAGTCAGAGCCCGTCTACTTCCATAGAAATGGACTTCGTTCATTTTCTGTAAGGGTTAGCAGGAAGGCTTTTTAGCGCCATTTCGCCACTCGTCTGCTCGCCTTTGTGCACAGTCGTACAGGTTTTTCCAACATTAAGCTTCCCTTGGAAAAATAAGACGCGTCTCGTTGCTTTAGCAGTAGACAGGCGCAGACATTTCGGCGGTGGCTTTTCTCGTGATGGTCGGACAGTAAGATACAGGTTTTTTTTCGGGAGAAAATATCGAAATAATTTTCATTACAACTGATGTAAGGAATTTCTTTTACATAGTCATACTTTACACAATCATGACAAAGTAGAGGATAGTGGGGCATTTTGTAACATGGAGTACGATAAAACATTTAAGCTAACAAATGTTTTAACACTTGAGTGAAACAAAGCAGAAAGTTCTATTTATGCTTATTTGGTCTGTCTTAAGTGCAGATATTTATCCATGTTGTTTTGCGGGAACTAAGTCTCTGATCTTTTTGAAAAGATAGATATTTATAATTTAAAGCAAAGTAAGTAATTTTTTTATGTTCCTTGAAACATTAATTTACTTTTGAAGTACAATTTTAACCATATCTGAAGTTATGTAGTCATATTCTCTGAATTTTAATTGATATAAGACATTTACATATATTTAAATAATCAAACTATTGTTGAAGAAGATTGCTTGTTCAGTTGTGTCCTGATTTGCCCCACACAATGTTTCAACATGGTCAACATGGTCATTTTGTCAACTGCTACATTAACATTCATTATTTGCTTGCATATAAACTTGAAAAAAAAATTTGATTCTAAGTTTTTGCTCACATTTGCTGTTGTAGCTATAATATAAGTCTAAGTGGGGGAACCAATTTCTTTAATTAACTGAGTTACAGACTAAAGAGTAAAAATGTTCCAACACGTCTGACTCTCCCCTAATTAAGAAAAATTTTAGCTCGTGTGTTTTTAAAAATGCTATAAACATTTGAGTGACTCTTCTTTGTGTTGGTAAAGAATTATTGAACAGTGAAATGCAAAACATAATACATAATTTATTATACATTGTTAAATGGTTCACAATAAGTTTACGTCACATGAAATAATATGAAGCTGTTCACCACGAAATATCATAATTTATATTTATGAAACATGAATATGCAGACATTTTATGAAAGAAAAATATCATATCTAATGTAACTAACGTGATTTAATGCACTTACAAAATAAAAATATATGTTATTGAAGTACTTTGCATGCTATAATTGAAAGTTTTAACCAGTGGTTGGAAAAACTACATTATTTTTGTAGCGAACTACAACTACTTTGTTACAAATGTAGTTAACTACAACTACAACTACTTTTTTAAAAATGTAGCAACTACAAACTATTTTTGAAATTAAGTCGCTACTTCGCTACTTTTCAAAAAATAAGTAAATGAAAAAGCATACACACTAGGGTGCCCCACAAAAAATGAAAATCAATTTTTCAAGTCAAATACCCTCTTATATTTTTCATCTTAGGTCAAAACGATTGTGAAAAAAAAAAAAGTTCCATTCAATTTGAATTACGGCAACCCGTGCCGACTTGCGTCAGAAAGTGTAAGCCAGCACTTGTATGCTAGGCCAAATCGGAAAAAAAAAAGATCTTTTATTGGTAACTCGAAATTTCTGTTGATAAAACGTTGCCCCCCCTATGCCGCACACCCCAGGTACACTACAAAGTCACTTATTCAAATTAAAAAAACACTTAGATGTCCCACACTTGGCGTAAAATTTATAACTTTCTTCAAAAAAAAAAATGATTTTTTTTCTATTTATCTTTTAAAAAACTTACATAATTTTAAGGAAAATATCAAGTTCAAAATTTATTAGCGAACACATTTTCAGATCAACGTTTGTAAATGAATAAAAAATAAATAAACAAATAAACAAAATGAAAAATTTAATTCAGCCTTAAAAAAAATCCATATCTTTAAGTACTTTGTGGGGGACTTAAATATTGCAGGAGAGCAAAAATTTTTATTTAACGCTACAAACTACTATTTTTTTTTTGTATCGAACTACTCACTACACTACTTTTTTTTAAAAGATAGTGCACTACACTAAAAACTACAAAAAAATGTAGCTACTACAGTAGCGTCTCTACTTGTGGTGCGCTACTTCCAACCACTTGTTTTAACTTATTCATTACATCTTCTATGTTAGTGTTATTTATATTTATTTAATTTATTAACTTTTGGTTAATATTGGTTTAGATTATTTCATGTTCATGTTTAACGTTGGATTTATGGTAAAAAATGAATTAGAGCTAGAATTTCTAAAAACTGAATTACAATCTTTAGTAAAATTAATGATAAACAACTTTCCTACGGCTAACGTTTTTGGGGCATAACAGATGAAATGAAGATAGAGTGAAGCACCGTTTTTTTTTTTTTTTTTTTTTTGAATAGCTGAAGAAGAAAAAAAATGCGTAAATGAAGAAGCATATAAATGAAAATTTCAAAAGTGCGAACATTTTAATTTTTTGTAACCAACAACAAAAAATCAGAGAAATTAGTATATTGCATGAAAATGAAATGCAAGATGAAAAGATTTGCACTACTGCAGCGTTTAAACCGTTGGAAAAGTAACTTTTCTAAATTAGCGATTAGTTTGATCTGTGAAGTTTCTTTTTTTAAGCATTAAATTTACTTAAATTGTAACTGTTTTCCATGATCTTATGCTTATAAATCAGCGTGTTTAACTTAGAAGATGGGAACAGTGATTCTTTGGTATAATCCACTCTCTTTAAGCGTTGGTTTTCATCCATTTGTTTGAAAATTAACATATTTATACTAACCTTTTCACACGGCCATGCGCATTTTTAAAGACTGGATAATCGAGAGGTGAGATTGAAGTTCGCATTTCCTCTTTTCTTGACTTGAAGAAAAATGTATAACTGAAAGTTACGATTAAATTAAACCATATGAATGACATTAATTAACGTAACTATCCATTGAGATCAGCCAAGAAAATTCAAAGGGGGAAAAAACATGCAAAGAATTTTAAAAAAGTATAAATTATGAGAAACGTATAAACGGTGCTTCACTGTGTTAATTCTTAATACACGCTTATGCATTCTGCCTGCGACTTCTGATGCATTCTTTTGGTAATATCACATAAAAGTAGGATTCATTAAAACATTTTCTCCAGGAAACATGATCAAATCCTTCCGTCATTTTACACTAAATCATTTTGGCATTTACATATACACTGAAACCACAATGACAAGTTTTTGACTGGCTTTGCAACTTCATATCAGTTTCTGCGCATTTCAACAAAGCATACAGTCGTAGCAATCAATGCTAAGACTGTATGCTATTGACACATTCAATGTCTAATGGTTTATAATCGGCGACAGCATAGTGATGTATTAAGCAGTTACGCAAAGCTGCTTTATTATGCTTAATATTCTTAATAGTTTTAACGAATAGTACATATAAACTTGTAAGGGTTTTAGACTGTCAACCTGCTAACTCCATGATACGTAATAGGGGTGCGAAATCGATGTCGATGTTTTGGAAACATTGATGTTTTAACATCAATGTTTTTTGGTCGATGTATCAATGCCATCGATGTTTTGCCATCGATGCCGCACCTCTAATACGTAAGCAGGAGGCAGTAAAAACATGTTTGGCTTATGGCACGTTGTGGGCAGGCACGTCATTCAGGGGAGTCAGGAGATGGCAATTGCTGACCTCCTGGACTTTGGGAAATCAATGTATTTACATGTAATTAGGAGTGTCTTCTGCTGTTTTTTAGTGCAATTTACATTGAGTATACATCTTCTGCCCCCCCCTCCAGAAAAGTTTGAAATGAAGGGCCTGGTTGTGGGTTTAGCGGGGTTTTTAGTAGTACAACGATTTTTTAAATTTGGCAGCAACATTTGGAGTTACTCGTTTTTTCACTGATACAGCTTGAAACAATAACCAAGTTAAGAAAACTTTTGTTTTTGACAATAACAGGGGTTAGCGGGTTAGCAGTCTAAGTCATCTATAGCTAATTATTTCATGCATTATTTATGCTGGAAAGTTCACTTGATGATATTTTGAAATAGTTAATTAAAGACGTATAAGTATTACATAATTAGTGATGTATATATAGTCCAGTTCATCAAACAATAGTACAACAATAGGTGTCTCAAAACAATTAGCATTCATAAATAATGGGATACATACAGTGTTGTAGTTGGGAAAATTTGTAGTTTTTTTTTTTTTTTTTGCCTTGGTTGGTTGGTTGTATTGGGTTATATATATATATATATATATATATATATATATATATATATATATATATATATATATATGTATATATATATATATATATATATATATATATATATATATATATATATATATATATGTATATATATATATATATATATATATATATATATATCACAAGAGCCTTAATAGGCTATACTGCGCCAAACGATGGTGCTCGGTGGACTCGCCATAAGAAAAGGTAGTTTGAAACCAGGCCCATCATTGGGGGGGGGGGAATCAATTGAACCCCCTGGTGCTGAAAAATTAATGTTTTTACAAAAAGTGTGCGTGATTTTTAGTGTTTTCCGACAGCATTTACATAGAGTACACGCCCTTTGCACCGCCCCCCTCCTGGAAAACGTTTAGATAACGGGCCTTTTTGAAACCAATTTACATTTCATTTACATTATTTTTTCAGAAAAATAAAAAACAAATATTTCTGGGAACAGCGTCCCCATACGTTCCTATCACTGGATATATATTATTTATTGTTATTTATCGTTTATCTAAATAATTAAACTTTTCCTATAATATATCATCGTTTATTGCTGGGAGTAATATAAAATTACTTTCTTCACAGACAGGCTTTTCTCTTCAACATGGATAGTTACTCACATATCTGGCCAATTCTCTATCACTTTTATAATTTATTCAATAATTTAAGTGTCTGCATAACCTATCATCGTTCATTGCTTGGGGAGCAGTATAAAATTACTTTCTTCACAGCCAGGCTTTTGTCTTTAACATGGATAGTTACTCACATATCTGGCCAATTCTCTATCACTTTTATAATTTATTCAATAATTTAAATGTCTCTATAACCTATCATCGTTCATTGCTTGGAGCAGTATAAAATTACTTTCTTCACAACCAGGCTTTTCTTGTGGACAGGGATAGTTACTGATGCATCTGGCAAATTCTCTATCACATTCACAGAGCTGAGTAGCACATTGTTGAGATAACCCGGATGTTGATGCCACACCTAAAATTAAGCATAATATAAGTATACATGAAATTTTATTTATATTTTACATTGTTTAAAACTCATGATGAAGGAAACATAAGTTAAAACACTAAGGATTTTTTGTTGAGTTTTAAAAGTCGTTTTTTTTAAAGGTGTTTGATTTAATGATTCAACATGCTGAAATAAAACTCTATAACTGATTTCATATGAAGACCTCGTTGTAAGGACAGTTCCACTTTTTGTCTCTTTTGTGTTTTACATAGAAATATAAGCAGAAATTTTTTAGCTTTCTTTCTAAACAAGAACGTGACACCTTAAGACAGGATTCTGTAAGATGTTAAACGAAAAAGAAGGAAAGAAAAACAAAACAGCATTCAGTACACAACATCTAGCATCCAGCCCCAGGCATTAGTTTGAATTTCGACGCTTTGAATTCAAATTATGTCTTTCGTAATCACGAATTACGGTAGGGCTCTACTTGTTGGGTTTCTTGTTTCTACAAGGGGCTCCTATGTTGTTGTTGTTGAGTGCCAGCTAGGCTGGCAATTTGGGATGCGCTGCTTCACTTTTCCAACTGTACCGTAATTTGGTGTGAAGTCCAACTTCTACAGTGCACACATGCCATAAGGACCCGTTTATAGGGTAGGCAACCATTCACAGCATAACAACACATTCACAGCATAACAACACATTCACACAAATAAAGGACAAGGATATGAGAGAGAAAGTACGTCCATGCCCGAGCCAGGAGTCAAACCCGAACCTTCCTGTCGCAGTCAGACTTCTCTGACCACTAGACAAGGCAGGCGGCAAAGGCTCCTGTGGCAATCATAATTACGAAAAACTTAATTTGAACTTAAGATGCCCAAATTCAAATTAATGCCAGGGGCTGGACGCTCGATGTTGTGCTCAGGATACTGTTTTTCTCAAATCCTCTTAAAAGAGGATTGTGTGAAGTCGAGAGGGTCGGGTATTAATAAAGTCGAATAGGCGCCACTACCTAGGAGGAACACCTGCGCGGGGAGGTCGGAGGACCTCAAAAGTGACCCGGAACGCAAACAAAAGAAGCTGTAAACTGGCTACATTGCAGCGGAAAGTGATAAAAAGCGTTGCCTATTTTTTATATTATTTTATAATTAAAGTGGTTTTGTAATAAGAATCGAATTGTTTTCTTATTAGAACTAAATATTATTTGAATGATTGATAAAAATCAAAATTTTAGTTGGAGAAGAGGCGCCCCGAACTTAAATTTTCGGGAGTTTCGAAATTCTCAATTTGCCGAATGGCACTCTAAATTTTTCCGATTGGAACTCCGAATTTCCCCAAAATGATGATAATTTTGCCGAATAGAACTCCAATTTTCCCGAGTCGGCAAGCAAAATTTGCGAATAAGGAGTGTTTTTGGGGAGGTCACAGTGACCTCCAATTGGAGTGTCCCAGATTTGGAGCAAGAACGGGGCGACTCCAATACGTAATAGTTAGTGACACATCGGCAATAAGTTGTTTTATTAAAATGTCAATGAAATTGATTTTTATCGGGTCAAATTGCAAAGGAAGATTAAGTACGAAGTCAAAATCTTAAAAAACGAGTTTTTAAAATGTCTTTTTTTTTTTTGTGATTCCTGAGAATTTTTAAAGCGTGGAGCTGGTTCCAGCTTGCACCGTGGTCTTCATATGTGAATTAAACTTATTGATATTCAAACAGACATAATGTGTAACCGTATGATTGTATCAACACTTTTCAATCCTTCACTTTGTCATCTTTCTTTCGCTAGTAAGAAAGATGATTTTAGGAAGAGTAAATATTTAAAAATTATTATCTCCCCTTTTACTAGTATTAATGAAACTAAAAAGAATTGTTTTGATTTTTGGGACAGCAATATTCTAAGAACGGAAAAATAGTTTAAAGGACTTTTTACATAATTTACTTGTTAAAATTTACTTTTATGTGGTGAACATTTAATTTCAAGGTACATTTATAAGTCAAGCTTCTAACTGGTGTAAAATAGAGCGAAATGTGAAATACAAATTGGAACAGAGCATCAAACACAGGGGAAAGAGTTATTTTTAGTGCTATGAATTGAAGCAATGTTGACATTTCCATCCAAATGCCATGCATATAAAGTTTCGCTGCTTTATCGCCGACATTTTCTCGGGATGGTTTTCTCGTTGGCCAAGGCTTTTCCCGCTTAAACTACAATTGCTCTTTCGCCAAAGCTGCCACAAACGTAAAATTATTCGAAACGAAAAAACACAGGATTTTTTTCCTTTTAGGAGATAAATTTACGATCGTTATTTTTCCTCGATATATTTATATTTAAATATGAGTTTTGAAGAGAATTGCAAATAAAGTTTTTTTTTTCCCGAAGAAAGCCCAAAAATGTCCTCCAAAATGGTGTTCTTTCCAATTATTTCAGCGTCAAGCAACCAAATGACATATAACTTCGCCATCCCCCCCCCCCCTTATGCATTAACAATAGTGGTTTCGATTTAACAAATAGCAAGTTTAAAATAACTTGATATTCTTCTCATTTGTTTTGTTTTTCTCTTAATTTTTTGTCAATGCTATTTTTCCTTTTATTTATCGATTGCTGTTTCTTTAATTTTAAATAATATTCGAAACCCTTAGTATTGGTCGAATATGACTTTCGATTTCTTTAAAGTATTGATAACCAATATTTAGACAGCAAGTTCTTCAGTTCAAGTGCGTGTATCATTTTTGTTTTTTTACTTTCTGTTTTTCAGTCTACTTTCCCACTACAAGTTATAATAATAATAAATGTTTGAAATGCATTTTAAAATTATGGCTGAAAAGAAGTCAAAAGTAAATTTAGTAATAAATTGAAATTAAAAAAAAGAAAAAAATCGGGATAGTATTGAGACGAGGAAATATGGGTCTATCCGTTGGTCTCAGCCCCCCCCCCCCCCATAGAGCATAGTCCGATTCGCACAAACAAATTTTTTATGTAAGTTCTTGCTCAACATTTCTTTATTTCTAATTTAATTTTTTGCTTTGAACAACTTGTCATTAAATTTTGACCAGCTAAAATAATAACAATTATAATAAAGATAATAACAATAATAATGACTAGTAAAAATGATTATTATTATAATATGAACCTGTGATATTTATTAATTCATAATTATAATTAGCAGTGACACAGTGAGAAACAAAATATTAACTACAGTGGGTTTTTCCTTCTTTTATTGTTTTTTTAAATTTTAATCAATTAATTAATTAACTAATTTAATTTTTTAATAAAAAACATTAAAGAAGCAATATTTTCCCCCAACGAACAACATTTAAAGTCGTGATTCCGTCTAGTTCTACTTTTAAAATGTATGCTCTCTCGTTGTATAGTGTCGAAATATACTCTCGTGATACAGGGGATGTTTAGTTGCACTTTTTGTACAACGCTGTGTGCTTTTTCACCTCCAAAAAAGAAAAAAAAAGGAAGAACTTGAGTAATAAGAGATGGAAAATAAAAAAAATATGAGGAAACAATATGCAAATGTACTTACGGCAGTGTGCAGCTCCAGGAATCATGCACTGCCATGTATAAGGAACAAAGTAAATTAGGACTGATGGACAATTAATGAAAGAATAACAATAGTCATGTTGCAAACAGCACCTAGAAAATAAATGAATTTTTAAAGCCATACTTTGAATATGTAAAATAGTTTCATAGCAAGATAATGATGCAAAAAATATTAACACAATAAAACATGTGAATAAAAGCTCTTTGTTACATTCATGTATTTTAAATCATTTGAAGGATGTTCAAAATATCAATAGGTGGAAATTAGTGCTTCAAGGTTAAAGCAGGAGTTAGTAACTGGAGGCAGCAAGTCTAATCATTATCTTAGGAAACGCTGAGGTAACGATCTCAAGTCACGTGAATCAACTACTACGAATAGGAGACACGTTTTGCTTGAATCGAATGAAGAAACCTGATTTCTTCCAATACTTTCCCTAAAAATTATGTCTCATGACTTGAGATCCTTGCTTCAAGACTTGAATGCTTCAATCTTCACCTTTTATTCCTTCTCAATGGTTAAGAGTAGTAGAAAACTGGGTATTCTACGGATGCAAAGTAATATATAATTAACTAACAAAAACTCGAATAATACTTAATCTCAAAGTGTTCCTGGACCGTACATTCCTGAGAAGCCTGCGAAAACTTCCCCCATAACTCGAACTATCAATAATTCGAAGGTTTTTGCCGGTCCCTTGGGACTTCGAGCTGTCGAGAGTTGAATGGTATATTTAAAGTCAACATTGCCAATCCAATTTACATATTCAATCTGATACATTATTCTGGAATTTTAATCTCAATCAAAAATCCATCTGCAAATTTGATTTAACACAACTGAATGCAGTTCAAAATAAAGAGAGAACGCTGACATTGGCAGTCCGAGTCCATAGGCAACCTCATTCGGAATGATCTTAAAACTTTTTTACACTGAGGATTCCCCCCCCCCCCGCCATTTTATAGCAAATATAGCTCAATCCATTTCCACAAATGAGACACTTTTACCCATAGATTTGCACTTGACTTCCAAAATGCCTTTTAATTGTAATATAATTCGAATATAATTAGGCATTATGTATCTCAATATGAAATATCAACTAACTAAAAAGTTTTATTTAAAAAATGAGAATTTGTGCGTGTTGCGGGTGTGACAGTACGGTCACTTTCAAAACTAGTATGTTGTGGCCATCACGAAACTTTCTTCTATATATATATATATTTTTTTTTCTTCTGATCCCTCCCCATGCTTGATGAGGAAGTAATATTCCCAACAAAAACAAAATTACACATTCAAAAACTTGACGACCATCCCAATGTCTGAATTATTGCAAAAGCAAAGCAAAGAGCGAAAATTGAAAGTTATTTTGAAAGCCTTGCTTGAATTAATTACAAATATTTTATTTGTTAACAAACATAAGATGGCAACAGTTAAAAACTTTAAATCATTGAGATAATATTTCCGATCATTTCCATACAATTAAAATCACGAGAAATACGCAGACGACAATCTATTACGATTTATCTTTCTTATTGTTGCATTAATAAAGCTATTTTTATTCGCAAAAAAAAAAAAAAAAAGGAAAATCAACACCTCTTGGAGCGATTGGCGTCAAAATTGAACCGAAGCCTGTTTACATATGGATTCACATATATTCCAAATTTCAACCAGAACGTAGCATTACTTCTTGAGATCGGGCACTCACAATGAAAAAAAAGAACGGGTTGATTGCGCTACCCCCTTTTTAGCTGTTGACACCAAAATAAAATCAGCTCTTATACCCACTAAGGGCTACTTGCCGATAAATTTTTCTTTCATTCCGTTCATTATTTCTTGAGATACAGCAGTCACAATTGAGGACAAAAAACGTTCTATAGCTCAACCCCCGTTTGAGTTATTGACACCAAAATTGAATCAGCACTTGTTCCTGTTAATGGCAACATATGGACCAAATTTTGTTTGATTCCGTCAGTTACTTCGTGAGGAATAGCAAGCACGCGCAACTCTAAAAACGTACCATTGCTCCATCCCTCTTGGAGGAATTCGCGCCAAAAACCAATGGGCACAAGTTCGCATAGCGGCACATATGTGTACCAAATTTCGTTCGATTTCATGCGGTAGTTTTTGCTGTAGAGCGGCCACAAAAAACTGGTCACACACAGACGTGACACACACACATACACACAGACAGACAGACATTTTCCAAAAATAGTCGAAATGGACTCAGTACACCTCAAAACGTTCGAATCCTTCGAAATTCGAAAATTTGCACGAATCCAATACTTTCTTCTATATATTAGATATAGAAGAAAGTAAAAAGAACAAATTTGGTTCCTTATATCCAAATACGGGAATACAAGGAACCATATCCTTATATCCCCGGAACCATATCTTTATATCTCAATCTGGTTCCTTACAACCATTATTGGCTCCTTATATTCAAATACATAAAAACTAAAAGCCAAACTTAAAATTGCAGTCATAAAGTGCAGATGCCTAAAAAATGGCGTATGGATTGAAGAATATACAACACACGATCCTATATATGTACTGTACACGTACAACTAAAAAATGCATAAATAACGATGGCATCCAAATAGAACACCTTAAAAGGCAAACAGGATATAGCTGCAAATATTAGACTGTCGCTTTGAAAACATTTCTCTAAAATGTCAAGAATTCAATGAAATTTCTTATTCAGAAAGCAGTACCGTAAACCGGAGTTACTTTAGACTGGCGGGGTAACTTTATAAAAACCTGTTTTTTATTTTTGAACCGTTCTGGAGGGCTTAATTTTACAACTGGCGACCCCCTGGTGGTCTCAGGGTTTCAGGAATCACTTTTCAGAGTGCGCTGACATCACCAATTGATTGAAACAGTAAAATGGTTTTGGCAATACTGATTTATGTGTTATCCGTGATATCAGCTGTTTTCAGTTTGTTGTCCTAACCTCTTCTGGTGCCACCAACTGAGCAACCTTTTGAATTCGGGTGAGTTATTTTCTGATTACACAACTATTTAAGATGATTTTGTCTTTTTATTATTTCTGTAACTCAATTCTATACGATTTACTATGAATTAAAACATAAAACAACACAAGTTGAAGGGGTAACTTTGATACATGGGGAATTCTGAACATGGCCATGGGGTTACACTGAGAATGCACTGTTTTCAGTTGACTTGAAGCCATAGATCAAAGACTGCTGTGAGTGCACCTTGGATAATTTTCACGATAAGAGAAAGATCTCATGTGCCTCATTTATTTTAAAAAGTTTGTGATTTCTGTGCCTTATTCTTAATTTCTTTTCGAGCGTTTATAATTTTTGAATCTATTCTTTTCAAGTTCTAGTTCAATTTCTATTTTATTCTAATCAAGTGAAGTTACCTTGATATTTTTTTATTGTCGAAATGAAGAAAAACATTACGATGGCTGTGGTTTTACATTTAAAAAACACGCTTGATGTGATTTCAAGCTTTTTTCAACTGATGTTTTTTAATAAAAGAAGTTTCCTATGAATTTCTCTCTTTTTAGTTTGATTCAAACCTGATTCATGCTAGATGAGCATGCTTAGAGTGGTAGGAACCACTCTACGTGACTTAAGAACCATTTTTCATTTAAAGCCAGCTTTTTAAACCCGAAAAAAGTGGAAAAATTGAATTTTGTTATTAAAAAAAACTCAGGCTATATTTTGGATGGGGTAACTTTATTACAAACCACCGTAACAGTCTTTTTAGATGGAGAAAACACGTTGTTACAAAGTAACCCCGGATGATGGGGTAACATTATAAAAAAAAATTGACCCCCCTCCCTCCCTATTCAATATATCGAAGAATTTCAAACGGCAATTTAAAGCTGAGATGTTAAGCTATCGTTTGATTCAAGAATTGTTGAAATATCTTGAAAAATGAGGGTGCTACAATACAAAATACCTATACAACAAAATAAATTTTCAGTCTCTATTTACTTTTCCTTGCATTGCTTGAACCCCAATACAACGGAAAAATACGGTGCGTTCAAGTTCGTTGTAACGGGATGTTACCGTATTAAGTTCAAAGCAGGGCTGCGGAGTCGGTAGAAAAATAGCCGACTCCGATTCCTGAATTTTTAAACGTTCGACTCAGACTCCAACGTCAAATCCGGCTTTTATTTATTAGTGTATTATATTTTATTTTTCCTATTCCTTCCCCCTTCATAAGAAGGAGTAAAAACCTCTGAACCGTGATTGAAATATTGCCAACTTAAGATGCATATAGCGTTAGAAATTCAATTTTAAAATCAAATTTTACAATAGTTACGATTTTAAAAGTAAGATTACTTAAAAACCAAATGTTTAAGAAATTGAAAAGGATTAGTTTGCTCCCTTTCAATGTTTGACAAATAAATGTTGATCAAATTGTGTGTTTGCAATTTTTGAAAGTTGTAACTTGGTTGACACGTGACATCCCAAGTTAATTTCAGAGTTTTAAAAAAATATAAATACGGCTTTTTGCGAATAGCTTTACTATATCTATATTTCTTCTTCGCTCAATATTTAGTATTAATTTTATTGGCTGTTTTTGAATCAACCTTTATCGGACAATTTTAAGATTAACTATAATTATTGGGTGGGGAAACCCAGAAATCATACACTTTTTATTTTATAATTTTTAGCGAGAACCAAGCTTGACTTGAAGACATAATCTTCGAATTAAAAAAAAAAAAAAAAAAAAGGGGATATATTTTAACTTTTAAAATGGCAGCACATAAAAAGAGAAAAATTAAAATTATATTATTACTTCTAGTCAATTGTACTTCTCCGTTTTTGGCAGTAAATTTGAGGCAGTGAGAAGCAAAGGAATGTAAGTGGCAAAATTAAAAATTTGGAAATAACCAGTACAAATGGTAGGTGAACCTCTCATCTGTCTTGGGGCAAGAGATAGTACTAATAGCCCTGGTAGGCAGGGACGTAACTAGAGAGGGGCAGACGGGGCTTGTGCCCCGGGCGCAAGATTTTAGGGGCGCTAAACTGACAAAGTAAATGCTCAAATTAATTTAAAAAAAAAAGAAATTATTAGAAGTAAAAAAAAAAAAAAAAAACTCAATGCGAGCGAGGCAGAAAGCTTGCATGGTTTAATGTGGATAAAGAGTGGTAAACAGTGGCGCTCACAAGGCAGGGGTCCAGGGGGTCCGGACCCCTCTCATAAGTCTTGCTTTTCCCCCGATTGATTAAGATTCTATATATTTTGTACGTGGATTAATTTCAAACAACGGTAACAATAATTTAAGATCTAATGGGAGAAAAAAATAAAATCATCATGCTAAAAGATTTTTAAAAATATTGTACACTTTTCCTATAACGAATTACCTATAAGGTATTATAAATGCTCTGTACTAACCATGTTTATAGTTTTGTAATTTCAGATTAAAATGGGATTCTATGATTTTGAATCCATTTTTTAATTATGAAAAAAGTAAGGCATAAATTATTTTGCTTTCCCGTTATTTATTTCGTTCTCGGGAATCGATAAAATCAAGTCGATATGTTTGATGGCGTATTGGAGTATGATGAGAGAATAAGGCTTTCGATTTGGACCCTCCCCTTGCAAAATTTCTGTGTGCGCCACTGGTGGTAAAGATAGACTGAAAAAGAGTGAGGAGGGCGCAGTAAACAGCATGAAAGTATTTTCTTAGAGTGACTAGTACCTGTTCTTTGGTTATATCTTATTTAAAGAACCTGCCTCTCGGAGGAGGAATATAGGAACAAAGCTATGCGAAGTACAAAACAGCGGAAATGCTCAAATGTCATTTTTCTACAATTAAACGTCATAAAGCTCTGCCAACATGATGTCTTCCTCTCATTTACAATGACGAGAGCTTGTCTACCCCACTGGCCTAAGGGAAAATCGTTACACTGTTTTATTGGCCTAGTTTAGTTTACAATTTTTCTCATTCTTGGTGAAAAATCTCGTACTATAATAATGGAGATTCAATTTAAAGTGCGAGAGACTGTCCATTTTTCTTTAGAAAATACTACGGTATTTAGAGATAAATTTAGCTAAAATGATAAATTTTAGACTTAGTTTCGACATGTTTTTGCCACCCACACAATATTTTAAATATGCTTAAATCATTTACTTCAATTAATGTGTTAGAAATCAACTATTTTTTACACCTCTCAAATTTTACTTTGGTACTTTTGATGCATATTTATATTTACAGTAGAAACTCGTTTATCTGGCTCCCTTTTATCCAGACTTCCGGCTTATCCGGATCAAATTTGTAGAGTTAAAAAATATATTCACTAAAAGGATAATTCCTAAATTGATTGCAGTAAGAACAAAACTATAAATGTGCCAAATATTCGCTTATTTTGATTAAATACACAACTGCTATAAGTCGTGCAATAAATTATAGGCATCTAATGAATTACGTGATGTATTTGGAGTGTCAGCCTGACACCACTGCAGCTGAACTATTAATGACCAAGTATTTGCGAATTAGAATCTTATGTAATTTTGCTGCGAAAGATCGTTTTTCGCTGCTAATAAAAGATTGCGAATTAATTACTGCTTATTATCCGTTCTATCCGGATTTCTGTTTATTCAAATTGCCTTCGGTCCAAGCTAGTCCAGATAAATAAGGTTGTACTTTAAATGGAAATAACCTGAAAAGAAACTTACTGTGTCTGAAAACATGTAATGTTAATATGTTTAAGATTTGTGTTTTTAAAAAGAGGTTAGTAGAAAGAGTTTTGATTTCAAGCACATTAGGTATCTGTTTTTCTAAAAAATGTTTTTCAGATGTATACTAAATACCAGAGTTGGGGAACGTGCGTCCTTTATAAAAATTAGCTTTTTTAATAATTAATTCTTACTATACAGATTGCGACAATTTAAAATGAACATAAAATTTTCAAGATAATATTTAAATAAGATAATCTATTCGATTAGAGCTATTGTAAGTTGTCGGATTATAGTTTATATACTAAGTAGTAGCAATATTCAATTAATTTCACGTGAGAAACAAAAACAAAGAGCCCACTAAATTTTTCATCGGAGTTGAAATTATTTCACACGTTTTTGCGACATATTGTTGAATACTGTTGTTTTCCTTACAAATTTCTTCATAGTAGTATAATATAAATACTTAAAAATAAATAATTGAAAACATTTCTGTTTTATTGTTTTCATTTGAAGTGGTAATTTTAAATTCGCATCTCAATACATTTATTAAAAAAGTAAAGTCAAAGAAATTCTGAAAAGATGCCTGTGGTGGGCCTGCGTCCAGGAGACCTCAGAGCACCTACAGTCTTAAAATTTTGTACAAAATTACTTCGTGCCCCAAGGATTTCAACCTGGGGTTGTTTACTTTAAATTTCTAATTAGTTTTTTTATTGTATTTTTTAAGCTAAAATTTCACATAAATTGCCTTTAAAGGGATGAACGATTTCTCACATCCCTTAATATTTCATGTTGTTCCAAAAAGATTTTTTCTGCATCAAATAAAGCTTGTAACAATTTTATCAATAAATTAAAACAGCAGGTATAAGGATTTCTATTTAAGCAAAAAGTCCTATTCCCAGTCCGGAGCTAAATAGCAAAATGTGGCAATGCTCAGGAGCCCCTTTAGCACCAGCACCTATAGTTGTGCAAGTTGGTTCAAGTTGGTTTGGAACGAGGGAAAATGCTGTTCAAAGCGATTTTTTTTTTTTTTTGAAAGATCATCTCATTTATGCATATTTCTATCAAATTATTTTTATATTTTCAGGTAGGAGTGGGATTATGTTCAAAAAATTATCTCCTCATTTAAACTCTATTTTCTATGGGTGGGAAAGGGGAATTTTCAATTTGTTCGAAACGGAACTCGTAACGTGTTTTTCAATCTGCTTCTTTCTGACAGATGATTTAAATCTTCGCGAATCAAATAAGGTTGCGAAGCATTCTTCGGGGGTTGGTATGCGTCAGCGAGCAGGGGGCAGAGTCACCTGATAAAAAAATAATGCAACAAGTTGTTAATTACTCCCTAGTAGAAATACAAAATAGTTTTCCTTGAAAAACTTCGTATGTGAAATAATAAATAAATCATTTAATTTTTTTACCCACTATCGAAATTTTACAAAATGCAATCCAGTGATAAAACTGCATAAAAACTTATAACTACATGAAAGTCGCATTTATAGTCTTATCAACACATGCGATCTCCTTATCACTGCCTAATTTAAATTTATATTTTAAAAATAATATGTTTTTTGATATTTATTTTTTATGGGATGTGGGGGGGGGGGGGGGCGCCGCAACGAGGTCTTGCCCCTGCTTGAAAATGACCTAGTTACGTCCCTGCTGGTAGGTGCTGCTGGACAGCATGATTTAGAAAAAACAATTCCATGAAAGTCTACCTTGAACGTTATCTTTAAACGCGTTTTACTCGAAACTTGAAAATGTCCACTTACACCCCTTTGCTTCTCACTGCCCCATTTGAACTTTCAAATAAAAGCGGAATATTATTACTTTGCCCCATACATGGGATAAACTGATCAAAATATTAAGTACTGAAATATTTCTTATACTTGATTATAATATTTTTAACCGACTTCAAAAAAGGAGGTTATGATTTCGGCTTGCGGCTTTTTATGTGTGTTTTCGCATTACTTCAAGAATAATGGACCGATTTGAAAAATTCTTTTTTTGTTTGGAATGGTATGCTTCCCAGATGGTCCCATGTTAATTTTGTCTGGATCTGTTGAGGGGTTTCGGAGAAATCTAAGAAACTTCAAATTTCACACGTTGTGGCTACGTAGACCAGCCTTCGTCACTGCGCGATACGTCACAGGAGGTCACGTGGTTTTGGCGTGAACGGCGCATTTTTTCGAAGGAGGTATCTTGTTTTGAACAATACATATATAATTCTCTCGCATCGGGGTTTGATTTTCACGGCACCACCTGCTAATTTTAATTTTGTCTTACTAATGTATTTCTTACTCATGTAGCGAATCAGTAAATTAAATGCATTTTGCTACGAAAATAGTTGAATTAATTAATTTATTATATTTTAATAAATAACTTCATTTAGTCATCAATGTCTTTTCTTTTTTTTTTTAATATTTCAGTTTTGAAATATATTTAGTGATAAATTCAAGGGGAATTTAAGACAAAAATCCTTCCGTCGCTCCCTCCGAAGATTAAATTTATGTTCCTTAATAAATATATCGTAACTGGCGTCCGATTTCTGAAGTTTGACTAGTATTCCAGATTTAATATTTCATGACGCGGTCAGGTTAATTTACAGTTAGAGTAATATTAGTTTACAGACTTAGTTGGAATTTTTTTATGTATTATGCTCCCCGATTACTAGAAGACGCCTGTACAGATTAGGAAAATTCTTTTTCTGTTTGAAATGGTATACTTCTCCCTGTCGTCTAATGGTCTTCAAGTCCGGGTATAAGGGATCCTGGAGAAATCGAGGGAGAGGATAGATTTAAAGACTAATTTCGCGTTAGTTGAATTAGTGTTCAACTCAGGTGGGTTGTCAGTTACGTTATGTAGTAGTTTATAGAAGGCCCCGACTTCAAAAGGTTATAAAAAATTAAGATATCGTATACAATTAGTTAGGTATTAAAATAATTCATCGTATAGTAATTAAAATCAGTGTTTATTTTATAACTGGGTGTTTAGTTTAGTTGATTTTTGTACTGGAATTATAAAATAAATTTCATACTCGCGCTTTGTTGTTTGTAAACTCATAGCGTCTCACTTAAAGAAACGATTTTTATGGGTTTTTTTTTTGTTTTGTTTTGTTTAATGCATAGAAGGGATCTAACTTAAGACCCAAACCATTGCTTCACCATATTTGTTGAACACATTGTTCTAGTGTGGTATTGATCAATAACGGGGCCTAGTAAAGAGAAATGTGATTTTTTTCACGAGTTACGTGACACGTATTATTGTGAAATATAAAATAGTTAGGAAAATCATTGACATTTAAATGGCTCTATTAAGAATTTTTCTTTTTTTAACCGATTTCAAAAAGGACGTTCTCAATTCGTCAGAATCTTTTTATGTACGTCCCCTTTAAACTCAAACACGCATAGACCAATTTGGAAAATTCTTTTTTTTTCTCTCTCGTTTGAAAAGATATATACTTCCCAGGTGATCCCATGGTCATCAAATCAGTATCTGAAGCTGGAATCCTTGAAAAATCAAGAAAACTCTTCAAATTCTGTGGGCAAAGTCAAAGCGATTTAGGTTGTCTTTTAGTGACTTGTGAATCGTTTTCGGAAAGCATACTTTAATAAAGTTAAACTGATGATGAAGACAATTTTCTTTGTAAATAATTGCTCATTTGAAAAAGCATTTCTTCACAGTCTTCGGAAGTCTCTGAGACGCTGTGCTCTTTTTCTTTCTTTATTTTGTTCATCTTAGCTGTTTTCAGACTCCTGTGCTTTCTCACTCGAGATGTACGTAAAGAGTGAACCACATACTCTACCCTACGTACTTATTTTATATTTACACCACTAAAAAGCAAAAAATAAATTATTTTCAAATAAAAAAAGAACCGACTTCGAAAAACAAAAAGGAACTGAAAAGTAAAAAATAATGGATCATACTTACTACGATTTTTTACCCAAACGTATAAATCAAATTTATTTTACAATTCCTGTACAAAAATCAACTAAACTAAACACCCAATTATAAATTAAACACTGATTTTTATTACCGTACGATGAATTATTTTAATACCTAACTATTTATATACGATCTCTTAATTTTTAATAACCTTTTGAAGTCGAGGCCTCCTAACGTAACTGAGTAGGTTTAGATTTAAAGACCAATTTCGCGTTTAGTTAAATTAGTTTTCAACTCACGTGGGTTGTCAGTTACGTTAGGTAGTAGTTTATAGAAAAAATCATTTCTGAAGACTTTCTGTTATTTTTCCTTATTGTACAATGCAATTGTATTATTAACGAGCAGGATTTTCAGCCAATCAATAGCAACCAGATTGTTCATTCCATTCCTTGATATTTATTTTTCGACTTCTTTTTTTTTTTTTCAAATTAGTTTTCATAAATATTATAAATGTTTCTTGAATGGTTTCTTTCACATGCTCTGATTTAGGTTTTCACGTAGGATAACGGTTGGCAAAGGAAATTTTCTTATGTTTCAAATAGAGTATTCCGCCAGTAATTGACCACAAGGCATTATTAATTAACCACTCGAGCACAGAAATGTTGTGAGGCATGTTGTTTGGGGTACAACGGGATAATGCACAATACCTCAAACATTTCCCATTTAAAGTAAGTCCTGTACTTAAATTTTCCATTAAACGAAACTGAAAACAATTACAATTAACCAAATGCAAACTATCCCACTGTGCCTCTTCTCCTCTAAAGCAGTTTTTGTTAAAGTCTAAATTGTCTGCTGGGCACTCGGTCTAGTATAGCTTTTGGTTTAAGTGAACTGGTAGATTTATTTTGATACTGTTGAGTTGGGAGAAGATTTTTTTTAAATTATCTCTCGGTGGAAGAGCAGAAAAATAGGTAAACTGTTCATCAGTTAGAAATAATACCAAATTTCAATTTTTTTAATTTTGATTTTACCTTTTTTTAAATTCGAAAAAAAAAGAAAAGGCGAGAGGAAAAAAATGTGGAATAATCAATTTATTTCATGGGGATGCAAGATTTCTTTCCCCAGTGACTCGCCATTGTAAGCGATAACTGTATTTAGCATTCTGTTGCTGTATCATTATTTCGATTCGCGCGGAGTTTTTAGCGAGACTGATGTATATATATATAAATTGTAGTACTTTAATAAAGTACTTAATTTCAATGAATAAAAGTAAGTTTCACCCTAAAGTTAAAAAAAAAAATCATAAAAACCAGAAAAATAAACATCCCCCCCTCCATATGAACCCAGATGATCAAATCCAGATCTAGGCGGAAAACCTCAAGCGTGGGACATCTAAATTTTGGTCATAAAATCGCTCTTTTCTACACGTTGACGAGAAATTTTACATTTCCCCCTCCCCTTTTATCTAAGCTTGATAGTTTAACATGTGTCACTTGACGCAACTTTTATTTTCGAGGTACACCGTGCAACGCTGGACAACGCAGTTAGTCTACATATACGTATGAAAATGGCTGTGTGCATGTGTTCCTTTTATAAATCTGAAGTTTACGTCGGATCTTTGCCAAATTTGACACAAAGGTTCTTCGATGCTCAGTTATTCACATAAGGGGATTTTTGCTGGAAAATCCATGAGACGGAATGTTTACGCCTATTAATAACAATAACAGAATTTTTGGAATTAAAGAAAAAACCCAAAGAGGTCTAAATTTAAGTTTTGAGTCATAAAATTGCTCTTTTCTACACGTTGACTGCAAATTATACACTATTTTTGCCTTTTATTTAAGCCTAATTGTTGAACATGCGTCACTTGGCACAGCTTACATTTTCGAGGTAGACCGTACAACGCCGTGGTAGTTGTAAAATAAAGAAACCCGGGGGGGGGGGGGGTATTGCCGAAAAATCTAAATTGATGCAATGTAATGGATATGTTCTTTGTAAGTTGTCTGTGCAAACACATTACAGTTTGTACTAAAAATTGTTTGGTTTGCAATATATATATTTTTTTGATAACTTAAACATATTTAAGATAATCTATTTACTTTTGAGCACTGAAAGTTGTGAATAACACGTTAAGGAAATTTGCAGGATGTGGGTAGAATAAATATCTGACTAGCAAAATGTTAATGGTCTAAAATTTGAAATGGATCAAAATCCAGAATTGATGAAATCCTTAGGATTCTGGACTTGGTACTGCATATTAAATGGAAGCTTGAACATGCATTGCTTAGAGTCAGTAGCTGTTAAACATTGATACAGATTGTGACGTCATATTTTGCCGCTTTGAGCAATAGCACGTGACCTAGACGTAGGTATATGACGTCATGATCAATAAATGGCTTTTATCGAGACATCCAAACATATAACTTTACACGCGTTAGAGGGTTTCGTTCACCATTAAAATTCCTATGAAAAAATAAAATAAAAATCTAATGCGTCGACAGTGTCTAAGAAAAACATGGAAAAGCGCAAACGTGTTTATCTTCACTAGTTGAATGCTTCACTGGATGCAAAATCAAAAATTTTATTTGTGAATATGAAGTTATACAGAGCTGAGCTACGTTTAAGTTCCTGCTAACTAAAACAAAAACAGCTTTTGGTGATTTTAAAATCAAATATCACTAGTAATGAACGCAAGTAAAATCTAAATCGTGAAAAAAGTGCTGCAAGTAGTAGCTGTTTCAGCGTTATAGTGGAGTCCTTTCACCGATGCAGGAGGTGATCAGGGCAGGGTGTCGAGATGGGAAGTCACAGGAGGTTACTGTGACCTCCCGAAAATTTCCTTATTCGGCAAAATTATCATTATTCGGCAAAAGTTGGAGTTAAATTCGGCAAAACTATCTTCATTTGGCAAAATTTGGCGTTCCATTCAGCAAGTTCAGACTTAACGCTCTGCGAAAAGTTTAAGTTCGTGGCGCCCAGCGCTCAGTACTCAACAGCCTAGTCGTGAATGCATGTGACATGAAATAGAACAAGACCGGTATTTATCCGAAAAGAGCCGGTTTAAAAGTCAAAAAAAAAAAAAAAAAAACACGTTACAGTAACGAGGGCACTACAATTTTATTAAAGCAAAATAATGGTTTAAAGTTTTCGACCGCCAACAGCCACTCCGATGATCTGAAAACAACGCATCATGTTAAGGTGTCATGAAAAGAGGACCTAAGCACGAGCATTACATTTCTTACAAACGTTTAGAATTAAAACCCTTTTGTAAGTCTAAAGAAGTAATGGGCTCTTTTATCAGAAAGTATTTAAAAAAAAAAAAGTAAATCATTGTTTACAGTAGTCGAGGCGAAAGGCGAAATTAGAATGAGAGTTGGAAAAGTGCCCTGCTATTATGCATAACAAGAGACGATTTAAGGAAACGCAGAGAAAGAGTAGGGAAGAGAAGCTTTTTACAACCTTACAATCAGCGTAAAAAGATCAAGAATCAAAAATTGAAGAAAATCTTGTTCTAAAAAGACGAGGGTGTCTGTTTTATTACCTATTACCCTTCTATTGTGCCCGAAATAAGGACGGGGATAGAGCATTTCAAGAATTTCCCGAAACCATCTTAGTGAGCTTTAGTTGGGGTTAGGGGGAAGTGAAGTAGTTTCAGAACATTTCTAGAATTTTTCGAAACCGATTTAATAAGTTTTAGTTTTCAGTTTTTATAGCACAATGAGAGTGCGCTACGGGGGGAGGGGGAGGATGAAATAACAAATCACAATAAGGAACTGGAAGATGGAAAAATTCTTAGACGATGTTGTTATCAATCGAGCATCTTCTGTTGATTTCTTAAAGTGAGTGGTGAGTCAACCAGTTCTTTTTGAAAATTAGCAGGTTTAACTGTGCAGTTTTCAAAGCCCCAGATACGAAACACTCAAAACAATACGGAATAGAAAGTGATATTAAGAGTATTTGAAATTGAAGATATTCCAAAAATTATCGTTAAAAGACGATAATATTTTAAAAGAAATATCTTACCCTTCTCTCTGGTCAAAATAAGCTAACCAGTGTCTTCTGAGAATTCCCTTAAGTAAGCTCCACTTTCTACCTTTTAAACAGACAAACAAAAGAAATCGTAAATAAACTTCATCGAAACTCACAGAAGAATCACGGTAGGAAGTGTGTCATCGACCTTGGCCTTCACCGGAGGTGTGTAATGTGAAGGCCGACGTTGTGCCGCCAAACGTCCTTGCCCTTTTCTAAAAAGAGGCCAGGGGGATGCACAGGGGGCGTCATAGCTGGCCTCTACTGACAGCTCGCCGACCTCACCTCACTTTTCTGCAGTTTTTGAGGACAGCGAACCCCTTTCTTCAGATAGCCCAAAGGCTTTTTCAGATGCTTTCAGACGCAACTGACCCGTCACGAGACCTTGAATAACAAGATCTGGAAATTGGGCGAAATAACAGAGAAAGGTGGGGCACATTTTCCAATTCATGGCAATTTAATGTAGTCAACACAAGAGATTTTTTTTTTTTAATTAACTATCCGATGGATCCGATTTTATGCAATTTTGATTCAACAAAGAAAAAATGTGTGATTACTTTTTAAATGTGAAATTCTCCGAACAATTTAAAAGAACTTAAGTTTATTTTAAGTCTAACAATTTATTTATTTATTTAGAAGCTATACAGCTTCACATACATAGGGAACTGCGTGCCATGCGCCTTGCCTCCGGACACATGAAGAAAAGATTTACTATAGTGCAGCTCTGGTTAGTTGAGCTGTGACCTTGACTAAGTTTACCTCTTTTAGGGGAGCTTAGTGAACAATAGACGAGTTATTGGGGCCGTGGTAGCCCGATCGGTAGAGTGTCGGATTCGGGGCCGGAGGGTCCTGGGTTCGAACCTCGATGGTCGAAGACCCACCGTCGTCATTAAAGGGGACTGGGCGACGTTAAATATGCTCGTGGTCTCAATGTCCTCCAAGTGAAACAATACCTCTGGGGGTGCTAGCACCAGGTAGCTATTAGCTCCTGGGCTAGTTCTAAATTCTCATTAACTGTTCGATCCGGTGATGGTGCTGCCATCTATCGGTATATAAATTAATGGAGGCAAGGCACTTAGTATGCAGTCCTCGACATAAATACAGTTGTAGTCAGTTGTGACTCGGAATAGGAATAGACGAGTTATTGGCTCGGATTTCAGTTGGAATGTTTTTGAAAAGCTACTAAGAAAGTTTCTCAACTCAACTTAGCGGCAATTACCCTCCCTATTTTCCGAAACAGAGGTAAACATTGTCAGAGTCGGAGCTCAACTTCTCAGAGCCTCGCAATACACAAGAGAAGGAAATGACACCCAGGGCACCAGCGAGAATCGAACCCACGAACTCCGGCTTAGAAGACGAAGCTTCTACCACAGAGCCACGGAGGCCCCATCTAACAATTTAAAGTGTCATTAAATTATGCCATTTACAGATAATATTCATTTTTTGATTATTTGGAAAAAAATATTGTAAAACAATATGAAAAAGCAATAACAAAATTCTAAATTTAACGTATCTACTTCAAAAAATGTATCTGCTTTTGATTCGTAAAACTATCTATAGTTCTCAGAATTCGAACTAACTGCGTGCGTGTGCAAGAACCTGGCTCCTCGTTCCCGTCTTACCATTATTTACACACACACACACACACACACATATATATATATATATATATATATATATATATATATATATATATATATATAATATAACATAAAAAGAAGGCAAAGAGAAAGGTCTGCTCTGATGCACCACGTGTTTGTGGGAAAGGGTAAGTCACATACATTTGATTCATTAAAGCGACGAATTCAATTAACCACTGATTCAATAGACCCGTGCTCCACTGAATAACAAAAGAGTTTTAACAAAATGGCCTCATCTCAATTTACATTAAATTTTGTTTATTCATGGCTCACTTCACTGTAGTTTACTAATATAAACAATTTGCTAATTATTCTAGAAAGCCAAATTTATGTAGTTGAAGGATTAAAAAAGAAAAGTGTCGCTGTACACCGTGTTTTTTTGTTTTTTGATGTGTTGTTTAACCTCTAAAGTATTACAATGTACCGACAACCCGTTTACCCCACCCCGAGACTGTAGTTGCCCGGTTTTCCCACCCAGAGACTGCAGTTGCCAGGTTATCCCATCCAGAGACTACAGTCCATAACAAGGACGAAACTGCAGTCTCTGGATAACCGGACTGTCGGCATACTGCATTTAGTTCTGCTTTAGCCCTGGCGTAGGGACGGTAACTTACTGCTCTAACGTACTGTTTAGTTTAGATGCTTCATTTGTTTAGTCACTTCCGTCTAACAATTCTGCGGAGAAAAGTAAGTAAGATTACATAGCACGCGTAAATGAAACAGTGGAGAATAACTTGCCGAAACGAGTGTAATCTTTAGCAATATTAAAAGGAAATAAAAACACAATGGAAACATTGTTTTCAACTGTAAGGGTGAAAGAGTCTCGAGCAAGTTATAGATAGAATGGCTTAGGGGTTGAGCTCCCACCACCAATAGTCGCTCCCGCCAGTGACGTGATAGCAGGAGAGGCGCAATTTTGCCAAATTCATTTCTAAAAAATGTTATAAATTTAAATAATTTTTTTTCGTACAAAACTAGTCAGAATAGAGCTACAAGAGAGAAAGCCACAATCCAATGGCTCGGGGGAAAAGAAATTAGCAGAACCAGAGAACGGCGCGATTTCTGGGTCTGCTTAATACTTCTTCCAAGCAATGGCCTATCTGGGAGGGTGATCCTCTTTTTTTTAGGGAATGGGGTGGCGCTATATATATATATATATATATATATATATATATATATATATATATATATATATATATATATATATATATATATATATATATATATATATATATATATATATACTCTTTAAAAGAGAAGAAAACTTTTCCCACAAACATTACCAAAGACTTTCTAAAACTGCGTTTTCTTCAAACAGTTAAGCCAAACATCGTCGAAGTTTGGTTAACAGTTTTTTACCTTCAATTTCGAAAGGTTTCCGGAGAGGACCTTGAATTTCTAATTCCCATATCATCACCTAAAATCGCCTAAAACTGTTTTTCGAACTATTATTTAGCAAAATTTCTGGGGGAGAACCCGTAGCCCCGTTTTCCTAAAATGATCGAAGGTAATCTATAAATGCAATTTTAGAGTTTCATTTCAAAAAATTTCCGGGGGACGGCCTACGAACCTCTTCTTCCTCAACCCCTATCTTTATAAAAGATCGTCTAATACTGCTTTTCTATAATTACAATTTAGGAAATGTTCCGAAAGAGAAACCCCCGGATCCCTTAATTCTAATATTTTACTTGCGATTAGGATCATCCCGCTTACTTAGATGTAGTTCTAGGAAAATAACTCACTTCTCTCTCCTAAACTAAAAGCTAAATCCACTCTCTATCTCTCTATGTATAGTAGTACGTAGTACACATGTGTTTGAAAAGATGAAGGGACAGTCAAGCTCCCCCCCCCCCCGGCCCCCCTCCACACCAGAGAGTTTTACTCTCGTGACGGCTCTGGAATAGGACTCTAAGTTTTACTTTTAATACTCAGTTTTCTAATTCCTAACGAATCTTTGTAGTGTCTTAATTTTTACTTTACATTTTTTTTCTTTTAGCAAGTGAGTAAATTGTTTTTTTTTTTTTTTTTTTTTTTTTTCCACATATTCTTTTAATATTTGTGAACAAATTTTTGAAAATCAATGACCTTTTGAAAAACAAAACAAAAAAAACCATTCTTGCAAACAGAACGGAAAAATGTACCCTTTCTCTTGTTTATGATTGAAGATTATTTATGTTTCATAATGAATTGCTAATGTTATTTATTTTATGTTATTTGTTTTATTGAACTACAATGAAATCCTTAAAGGCGCCATCCCTAACGGTCGCCAGAGTACGCCACTGCGACCTCTTAATATTTTAATGCATATTTATCATTATATATTACCCTTATATAATTGTTACTTTTCGTATAGATTTCAATATAATATATAAAAACATATAAAATTGTAATAATTAGGTATTGCCCAATTTGGCTTGGTTGTGGTAATATGCAAGTATTAAAATATTTGATTACTTCAATTATAGTATAAGTCAGGGGAGACGTACCAAAAAGTTCGTACTCAGTGTCCTCAAACGTCATAGTTGGACCTTACTTTCTGCTTTTTTCTTATGACTTTCAATGGCATAAGCAAACTGTTTACGGTTAAATAAATAAATAAATAAACTAACAACCGTTTTACTACTAGTATTTAGATTAATTTACTGTTTTATATACTTAAACATGAGTTATTATTCTTATTAGGGATTTTTAAGCCATTCTCAGATTATCAGTGACTGAAAGAGATACAACTGATTTGGTCAAAATTTTCCAATTTCAAGAAATGTTCAGTCATTAAGGCTCAAAATGCCTTTTAAAAGAAAAAAAAATAAATATATATTTTAAAAAATGGTATGTAACATTCAATGTACAACAAGTTACGTATCTTTCATCTCTCTCTCCTAATTAATGCATGTCTATTACATGAACTTATTGTATTGTAAAAAGGTTCATCAAGAGACGAATTAATGCATCTTGTTACTTAACGATCAAGTTCATATAGTAACTTAAAAGTCAACTTACTGATCAATGTCATCAACCGGCTGACCAGAGCCCTTGTATCCACAGTAACATCCATATCCACGGTAACTCAAAGGATTACATCCTGACGTGCACTTTAGCATTCTTGCCATTTGCATTACATGTCGTTTAGTTCTTCGCGTCCTTTTAATAGGAACTTCTGTCTTGTTTGAATGTTTGTATTGACTAATGAGAGTTATGTAATAGATTGGAACATTGGTTACAATTGCATAGTATGCACTTTGGGTATCACTGTGTCTCAAATTAGAAAGCTCTTTTTGCTCCATGTCATAGTCTTGTTGGTTTGTGTCTTCTGAAGTGATGGAGCTGACACCTGTGGAAGAAAAATATGAAATTATTCATTGAAAAAATTCTTTGCCGATCAAGACATCGTGTTAAAAAAAAAAAAAAAAAACAATGTTGGTAAGCAAATGACATAAGTAGTGGCATAGCCAAGAGGAGGAGGGGGGAATAAGGAGTCATACCTCCCTCCCCCAATGAGAGAACAAAATTTTATGTATGAACATACATGCAAGGGCCTAAAATTGCGCATTTCGGCCATTAACTTTGACTTCGGAGCATCCGCCCTCAAGAAAAATTTCTCGCTGGACATGAGTAATGTGTTTTGAAATCAAAGCAGTTTAAATACGTTATCAAACATACATAACATCTAATGAGAAGGAAATTAGGCATCATTAAAAACTATTTTAAAACTTTTAAAAATAAAAAAAAGTCTCTTTGTTGCATTATTGTCTTCAAATTTGGCCAATCGTCAGCAATATTTACCGAATGGGGGACTTGCAGAAGGTCATTGTGATCTCTGTGAGCGGGATACCCCTGACTGTACGCAATGGGGTTATTCCCCATCATTCAGTGTTACATACGGGATATTTCACAGTCAAATTCGTTTTTTTTTTTACTGTAAAAACACAAATAAGAGTTTAAAATAATTGAAAATTTCGTTGTTTGCATTTTTACAGTGGGAAAAAAAAATTGCTGTGAAATGTTTTGTACGTCAAACCGAATATTGTGGAATGCCTGCATATGTATTAAATATGGATTTTCCCTTCAAGCAAACTTGTTCGAAAAGCTACTTTGAAAATGATAATGTACGTTGAAAGAAACCTGCGAGAAACATTTTAATTTTTGGAACTCCACCCTTTTTTCCGAATGAAGTTTTAAGAATCCATTTGGAAAAGACTGGTTTTGCATCCGTAATATAATCTTGATAAACACACAGCAAAAAATATTTTCCAAAACATCGGTCATATGAATTATAATTTTATTTTCAGAGGATTTTGTAGTAACTGTAACACTAAAATGAGAATAATAATAACAAAACATTCTATGAGGTCTACTAAATAAAAATATTTTTCATTCAGAAGCGAAAGTATGAAATATCATTTTTGGCATACTTCGTTCTTTGAATTTGTTTTCATGAGATGCACCTCAAAGCATAACCCATAGAGCTTATATGAACTGGCGTGCGTGTTCCTTTATCCGCACGGAAAAAAGCTGGCTGTCAACATGAGGAGAAAGTGGTGGTCAAATAATAGAGGGGAAATTTCAAGTACGCGTTTGACTTAGTTTGTGCGCTTGGCCGATAGCAAGAGGGTTACGCTCGCCAAACAGTAGTGATCAGGTCAAAATCACTTTCGTATTCACAGCCAAAAACAAAACCCCTTAATCGTGCGCTATATTTTTATTGTTACTTTGTGGGACAACCCTGTTCAATTCGGAACTTAATATGCAGCACATGTAATATCTAAAATTTGTGCTAAAGTGATGTCTATATTTTGCTTTCTGTGTTCAGCTCACGCGTGTAACATACTTAACTATAATGATTGTTCTCTACTATAACTAAATATTCACGGAATTAGACGCCGGTAACTAAATGGTACGAATAAAAAAACTAACATTCAAAATATATATTTTTTTTTCAAAATTGAATTGTAGTTTTTTGTTTCTTCATCTAATATTCTTATACAGTCAGTTTTAAAACAATGCCGACACAAAGATTTGTTACACAACTCTGAAAAATTATTAAGTAAAAGCACTAGGAAGCATTTTCATAAACCCTACTATTCGTACTCCTTCTCATATTTTAACTTTGTTGTTTTTTTAATGGTTATTATGAGAATATTGTACTGCTTACTGTAATACACAATATCAACACGAAAATTACATTTGCGTGAGACAACCCCCTTCAATATGTACCCTACATTCAGGTCAATCAGACATCCCTTCAACAAAGCAGAAAATCAGTTTTTTTTTAAAATTAATATATCATGCAATTTTTTTTTTAATGCATTATTGGACTATTTTCTCAATCATCTCTCCCCTCTCCACCCACAACCATCCACCAACTTTCACCCTCTACAATTATCATCCCATCCCCTTACAAATTGAAATTCCACTTGAAATAGTGGGAGCCACCAGGATGATATCCTTCACAACCATCTTCTGTCTATATCCAAAATCTATTATTATAATTATTATACATCATCATCTAGCACCATCACGCACTTCCGTCCTCCATTCTCACTCGCTATCGGAAATCATTTCCTCCATTATTTGTATTCCTTCTGAATTTTATTCCTTCATGCACTTTTTACATTCATTAGAATACATAAAGTAGAAAAACTGTTATACAATAACACAAATTACAATAAGTAATAATCTCCTATGTGTATATTACATTTCATCGGTGCAACCTATTGTCTTCTCAGTAAAATCAAAACAATTTTTGCCATCTAATCATTTTGAGAACACTCCCAAGCACTTAAATATGTTATCAGACTTATATTCCGCCGTATGCAGGTAAACGGCACTATCTGCAGACATGAGTTTTCGAGACATTTGAAGAAAAACGCTTTGGATCCAATACTAAAAATTGGGAAATGTTGGAGTTAGACGCTTTCTTTGAGATTTTTTTTTATTGCAGAAACCAAATAAGCAGGCTTGTACAGTAAAGTCAATGTGCAATAGATGACCAAAAAAAAAAAAAAAAGAAAGAAATTTGTAGTTGCTGCTCATTATCTGCACACGGCAATATTCCTCCATCATCCTTAATTCCCCCCCTATCTTCTTTCACCTATTATCTTCTTCACTTTCACTATCTCTACTCCCCCTGAAATTTTTACCACGGAAATAATCCTCCACTATTACCCTCTATCTTCACCCACTATCATCCTTAATCTTCTCCAGTATCACCTCTATTGCTTTAATTCCACTAGAAATCTAATTTTTTCTTCTCACTAAAGCGGAAAATAAATTTTGCTTTGAAAATCACTTTTTTTTTTTTGACAACACTTCAAACACTTTCATGCATTATCAGATATCCTATTCATCAACTTAGTAGGTAATATCGGTGTTTTCGACAAGAGCGTCCATAATAACCTTCTGAAATTCCGCCGTGAGCTAGAAAATTGCCGCTTCAATGAAGATTCGCAGAGAATTTCACGGGCAAGCAGAAAATTGCATTGCGTAAAAACAAGTAATATCTCTCAACCCGTGTCAACCACTGCGAAGGAACTATTAGCCTGTCAGCCACAATTATTCCTGTAAGGAACAAGTAGTCCATGTGCAATTGAAAAACTATTAGAGCGTTCGTTTGGGAGAGGACGAAGAGAGAGAGAGAGAGGACTGTGAAGATTTTTTCATCTGATCTTCCTTATGTTTTGTTTTTGATGTAAACGAATAGTTTCCGTTGAATGGCCAAGATAATTGGAAGTTATGAGATTGCGCTTGAAAATGTTTCAGTATCATATCATTTTGATAAGACGATGTCTTTAAACAAAATGAGACACTTTGTTACCTCTCATAACTCATACAGTTAAAAATTCAAGAAGATTTTCTGGTAATTGTTACTGTAAAATGGTAGACTTACAGCATCACTGATTTTTACGGCAATTTATACGTGATAAATAAGCGATCCCAGCTCCAATTGGTTGCTGTAGCCTTCCGAGAAAACCGTAAAATTTTACTGTAGCATTTGATTTTTTACGGTTTATAGTTACTGGCAACATGGATGCCAGTAACAATTACCGTAAATTTTCCGGAAAATGTTTAACAGTATACTAATCTAGAAACTTATATAAACCCGGCAGAGGCTATTTTCATTTTTAAAACTCGAATGGATATAGGGTCTTGTATTGCTTAGTGTTTAAGCAGTTTTCTGACTGATGATGAAAGAAAAAGAAAGAAGCACTCCACGATTGCAATTGGATTAAATATCTGTTTCAACTTAAAGACACTCTTCTTTTACAAATGATTCTGGATATTGTGGAACTTCTTGTTAATGAATTTTGATCAAACGAGGTTTAAAAGAGTAAGATTCGGTTTGACCAGAACCCGTATAATTTTACAGGCAACCTAGCTGTTTATGGAAATTTTGAACGACGGGCACTGAATTACTATATTTTATTTATTTCTTACTAATAACCACTCACTACGAGAGACTAGTTCAGCGTTTCTCAACCTTTCTTGACCCAGCGAACCGGCAAGAGGTTTTGAATAAAATTCGCGGACTGGTGCTGGTTTTTCTTTTTTGCGTAAAAACATTTGCATTAGCGGACCGTTAAAAATATGAGCATGTTTTTTACAGACCGGTGAGGCTTTCCTCTTTTTTTTTCCTTTTTTTTTCAAAACAAAATTCGAGGACCGTTAAATACTCGTGAAAAAAATTTGCGAACGACTGAGGTTTTTTTCTTTTTTTTACAAAATATATTACTGAATGAATAAGTAAATATTTAAATAAAACTTTTCTTTACATTAAAGAATTGTTACAAAAAATATTTAAATGTTAAGAATAAGATTAGTAATTATTGTAATTATACAGAAGTAATAAACATTTCTGAAAAATCATAAAAAATGACGAAAGTTAATCACAATATTCACGTAAAAGATGTCTTATAGGATATTTTTATGATTATGGTGTTTTCTGTTTGACTAAAGACTAAGTTTTAACGTGGACGAACCACGAAAACCTGAGGACCGATCAAGTTTTTCTGTGGACCAGTGCCGGTCCGCCGCGCGGACTACCGGTTGAGAATTGCTGGACTAGTTGATACGTTCCTATATGACTTCAATTACAACTTCAGAACGTATTTTCATGCTTAAATAGTCTGATAACCGTATAGCATGTAAAAATTTACAAAAACCTGAGAAAAAGGGCAGGAACTGAGCTACCCACGCGAGTTAAAGCCTTGACTAGCATTAAATTCCTAACATTAGTAGATAGTAGTTTTTATACTATAGTTCCGCTACCTATTTTTCGTTTATGTATTTTAAACACTTGAAACCTGAACCGAAAACTTTTATTTTTCCTTTATGTTCTTATTCATGTTAGTTGTTTATTTGTAGTACATTATTAATACATAGCTCTCTAAAATTGCGAATGGTGTTCCATAAAACTTGACAGATTTGTATTCAATCAGAAAAATTCTTCGAAATAAAACAATTGTACAAAAAACAAGTATGAGATAAATGTATTTTTTATTTTCATCGCTTTTTTTCATTACAAGCATTTTATCCAATACTGGAATTTTGTTTTATCACTGCTTCATTATTTATCATTCGCAACAATGTGATATTACGAAAACGTCGGAATACTTAAGCGTACGAAACGCTCTTCGCTTTTTTCCATGAACAAAAGATCAATCTGTGAAAGTGGAAAAGAGAAAGAAATTAGAAGAATGAATTGATAGGAAGAAAACAGGATAATCAACTCATCTCCGTTCAATGCACTTTTATCAGCTGTAAACATAACAAATATGTACATAATTATTACTACAAATTTTTATTCTTGAAATATGAGCTGCGATGCGCATATATGGTTTTAAGGTTTAGTAAACTTAGGATTTTAATATTTTATTCTAGAAGCATTTTTTGATTGGTAAGAGCACACATCTGCATGGCCGGAGTGGGCAATCCAGCGATCGCCCGAAGGGCCGGTGAGTCGTGGGGTCGGTTGCGATTGGTAGTTAAACTTTTAACTCCTTTTTTTTAATACTCGCAACACTCTCTTAATGAATGCAAATTTGAAGGACTGTCAAATTTGGTGGCGCCTGTGACAGGCCTATGCTTAATAGAGGCTTGGGAGTCAATCAGACACGGGATATAAGTTTAATCTCAGGAGTGCCCACGAGGCATTTTTTGAGTGTACTCAGGGCCGCCGAGAGTCAAGCCCTCCTCCCCGTCTGTTGGTTTTCCGGTCCCCTATCCTCATTAAAACTTATACGACTGCGATTTCCAGGCGGGACCCTTGTCTCCGACTAGGCTGACATGGCCTCTCGTCGGCCGTGAGTGTACTGCAGGGCCGTCTTCAAAGGGGCACCAGAGGGTGTTACCCTTCTATTCAAATTACATTTTAGCAATACACAAAAAAAGAAGGCCTTCGCAGTCTTTAAAAAAAAAAATAGTAATAATAAATGAAGAAATTGAATAAAAAAGTAGTTCAGGTAAAAAAGCCTGGATCGCAGAACGAAACTAATTCCTTCAAGATTTTCCATACCATAGTAGACCATAATTTAATCTGTTGTAAGGCTTGACAAAATGAGAGATAGGGCTACAGCCCCTAGCCCCCTCTCAGTAATACTCCACTATATATAGTGCATATACTTATTTATATATAATACAAACTTAAATTCGCAAAAGTATTGCGACATTAAAATTCTCTGAAGTTTCGATGTTTTGTAGTAGGGGAGGGAGGGGGTTATAGCTCCCTTATCCCTCCTCCTGCCCCCCATGGATCTCCCACTGGGCTTATCCGGAGAAAGGCAACTACTTACCTGCCAAAAAACAGAAAAAAAAATTCAAATAAAACCAAAAAACTTGCCTCAAAAAACGATCAACGGATAATTTCTTCAATTTCTAAACTATCGATGAGTTCTGCTCTGATAACTCGGTGCTGGATTTAGAAAGTGTATGTTCTTTGGAAGCTCATTGAAAAGGGAAAGTTATCATTGTTAAGTTGAGTTACCTTCTCAGTACTACTATTCAGTTAACGTAACCCAAGGTAATAACATCGCCAAAAACACCTTTCTTTTTCAAATTTCTCACAAAAAAGTGCTCTTCTTTTACAAAAGTGTGTCATTACACGTGCCCCCCCCCTCCTTCCCCCATACATACAACCTGAAAAAGTTTAAATTCAGAAAAAAGCCCCCCTCATGCCTGTCATTTACATATTTTCGTGTGGGGGGAGGAGTGCAAAAACTCAATGCATTTTACAAGGAAAAGCAAAATATATGTGCAAATGCATAATTGTATTATGTTTCCAGAACCCAAGGGGGGAGGGGGGCAATTGGGCCCTGATCTAGCAAAGGATGGGCCTGCCCCGTTCTAATCTAAACGGGATACGCCCTTGATAAGCACTTTAATCAATATATAACTTTCATTTTTTTATAGTTCATTATTTTCTTGCAACTTCTACTTCAAACTTAAATTTGAGCCGATGGCCTCAAAATTTTTACCGTAGAGTTTCCATATGATTTGAGCAGCCACAGTGAGTAAGACTTTATTTGTTGCGATAAAAGATAAGCGGTGTTGAATATTAATGAACTGCGGGAATTTTCTCCTCTATTATTAGTCGTAGAAGAAAATACCTAGAGGTATATAAATGTACACAAGCGAAAAACTAATTGTTTCACTCATAACCGATGCTGTCAATTCCACAGAAAACATCCTCACAGTACCCCGTCAACAACATGGTCATGTGACAGATTCAGAGCTGTCAAACCAAAAATACCAAAATTATCGCACATTCGCATGTTTAACCCTTTGCATACAAGTCCCGGGACTTGCATACAAGTCCCGGTCTTTCTTGCAACAAAAAGAAAACACACCTTTTCCCACTATGTTCGCACCTTGTATTTTTATTTGCGCCACATTTTTTTTTTTAAACTACAAATTGTATGCACTCCACAATTTAATATGCAAGCGAATAACTTCGCGTTAATGCTGCTACGTTCTTAAGTTTTATCGGCAAAGCGAATTCTCTACATACCACTAGGGGTGTCCTAAAAGTTCGTAAACACTTGCAAAAAATTGAAATTTTACTTGCCAAGTAATAACAACAATTTTTTTCATTCGAACATTGAATGTAACTCATTTTTTAACATTTTAAAATATTTACAGTGAACGGGCAGAAAACATATTAGGCAATCACGGTAGAATAGAACTAAATTTTTTAATACAATTTAAAAAATGAGATGTAAGTATAATTATTTATGAAAGTAGTTATCGAGTAGTAATATCAAACATATAGACAGATTAAAATACCCTTCAATTCAAACATGATGTTAAGTCCATCTATTTACTTTAACCATACTTTAACCAACATTACATTTTCCCGTACGGTTAAACAATTTCATTTAATATGGATTTGCACCACTTTCAAATTAAACCTATTTAAAATACTGTTAACACCTAAAATTTCTATCTTTCAAATGTCAGAATTCTGATTTTTTTCCCTTGAAATTGTTTAGAAGCATCATATTGGGTTTTATCTGTAAATTTCCTTATCATTTTTTTTCTCTAAGAATGGACCTGCTCCACTTTAAAAATAAATGACTTATATGAAGTAGTGAGAAGCAAAGGGATGTAAGTGGAAAATTTAAAAATTTGGAGACTACCAGTACAAATGGTAAGTGAACCTCCCCTCTGTCTTGGGGCAAGAGTTAGTACTAGTAGCCCTGGAATATTTGTTATACGGCATGAAAAACTTTTCAATGAAAGCTTACCTAGGATCTTATCTTTAAACGCGTTTTACTAAAAACTTGAAACTGTCGACTTACATCCCTTTGCTTCTCACTGCCTCATATTTGAAAGCGCAACTCTTTTAACCCATTCCTCTGATGACAATTTTAGCAAGATATTGTTTTCTACGTCACGTATGGAGTAATGTGAACGATAAAAAAAAGGGACATTTTGAGTGAACTTACTAATTGGTTCTAAGTTCTGAAGCGCACCATCAGCAAAATCCATAATACAAATTATCGCTTATGAAAAAACCACGTACATGAAATGTAAATATTTATAAAAAAATAAATAAAACACATTACATAAAATTTAATGTGTGGTTACAACATTGTACATGAAATGTGTGTGTGTGTGAGAGAGAGCTAAATGAATCGTATTCAATTTTTTTCTTGAAATTTCTTATTCATTTATTTTAATGTGTGGTTACAACATTGTACATGAAATGTGTGTGAGAGCGTGAGAGAGAGAGAGAGAGAGAGAGAGAGCTAAATGAGTCGTATTCAATTCTCTTCTTGAAATTTCTTATTCATTTATTTATTTTTCGCTGTTATTTGAAGTAGTTTCAGAGATGTGTCCAAAAATTCAAAGCATTTAACATCCAGTTGCTCATTTTTCTCCAAACATGACATTACGGTTTAAAAAAAAAATTCCATCTTCTGTAGGTGATTTGTAGATTGCGTAATGGGGATAGTTATTTTGGAATACTTTAATTTCTTCATTTGACAGTTTGTCCCATGAGGAATTTTAGAACATCTATATGATACTCAAATTTGCTAGACTGTCTTGTCTACCTGTGTTGAAATATTCAATTTAGGTAGTAAATTACTTCATCTGTATAATAACTTCAAATTCTTTAACAAAGATAAATCATCATCATCATCTGCTTTATAACGATTTGTTTACGTATCAATAGCTTCAGAGAAAGTCAAAAAATAGGTGAATGTGGGGCAAAGTGAAATGGTTAAGGTGACTGAGTTTTTTCGAAATGAACAAATCGGAAATTTGTTTTGAAAATTACAGTATATAAAAAATTAACACTGTATTTAAAAATCAAACTTGCGTTGAAACAGTATATTTTATTTTTGGCAGTAAATTTGAGTCTTCAAAAAAAAAAAAAAAAAAAAAATCACTTTTTTTTCGTGGGGCAAAGTGAAAAATAAAATATTTTTCTAATGAAATATTTTCTATTCGATTATAAAACATATTTTTGATCAAAATAATAACTAAATATTAGGTTGAATGAATAAATGAAAAGATAATGAAACAAATAAAGGACTAATTAAATGAATAAATCAATTAATACGTATATGAAGAAAAGTAAATGAGCGAGTAAAAGAATGAATGAATAAGAAAATAAGTGAATGAATGAATAAATATAAGTGAATTACTTAATGAAGGAATGTAAATGACTTCATTAATACATGAAAATGTAAGTGTCTCTTATATTAAATGATTGAGTGAGTAAATGAAACAAACTATTTCACTTCACCCCATCTACTTTGCCCCCGTATGTACTTGACTAATTGTACAATTTATTTAAAACACAAATACGCTTAATAATAACTAAATTAAAACTGCACCGAATATTGGAAGGTCTCAACTAATATTTACAATGTTAATAACAAGGTTTTTATCGTTTGATAATATTATATAATAATTTTTGACTTACAACAAAATATTACAATATGAGTATCTTTTTTTTGAAATTGCCTATCGAACCAAATGCTTTATTAATCTTCGGCGGTATTTTTTTCCTGATTAGAATAGACTACACATGGTACTACATAGTTAAGATAATACCAGATAGGTGGAGCTGAAAGCAAAGTAAATATTTCACCATTTCACTTTGCCCCAAGTTCCCCTATATATGAAGCGAAATACAAGTAGGAATAAGACCTTAGAGCAGGAATTAGTAAATGGCGGGAGCAAGTCCAATCATTGACTTCGCAAAAGCTGAGGCTAAAGACCCCCAAGTTTCGGGACTCAACAAAGACGAATGGTTGACACGCTTTGCGTGAGGCTAGCTGATTTCATCCCATGCTTCGCATTAAAATCTATCACATGACCTATGGTCTTTCCTTCACGAATGAAAATCTTCACTCCCGCCATTTTATCTCTTCTCAATGAATAAGATCAATATCATCTACATAAAAGGTGCTATTTGTATACTGATTCATAAGTAATAGCGTGTTTTAACTCCATTATTTTTAAGTCTTTGAAATGCAGGGAAAATCGAAACCAATCTCCCCACGAAAAACGTCAGTATGCTCATAAAGAACACAATTTGCTCACGTGTAAAAATATTTTACCAATGTGTGGCGAACACTTATTACGAGTCTCACGATCTAGCTAAAGTTTGAAACCTTAATCGAACGAATTTTAAAATTTAAGGAAAAATCACTGATAGGTAATACATGTTGAAAAGTAGTTCACGAAACAAAATTCTTCACATCTGTAAAAACAAATCAACTTAAAAATACGTATATTTTTTAATATTTAGGTCTTTAAAAAAATTGTTTTCTAATGGTGCGAAACGAACTATCGGCAGGTAAAGGGTTGATGAACTAATTCTACATAATTTCTTTTGATGTCCTATTGCTATTCTATGTGTGCAAGTACAAATACAAACAAATTTGAAATAGAAAAGGTATGGTTCTGAAATGGGGCGTAAAAGGAATAAAATGGCATAGAAAATTCTATGAAACAGGTCTGTTGAAAGTTCGGGAAAATGAAAACAACAGTTCCATATCCACTGCTTGAAATTAGGTCGCCTTGGTTCATCCATCTTTTCTTTCAAACACCAGTATAGAATATAAACATAAACATTAACACTCCACGAATTGAAATCAAATAGCGTATCTCATTTGACATTTTGAGTACTTATTTAGCAATGACTTTGAAAACATAAGATTTAATCGAGGAAAAGTGTAAAAATAATAGTAGTAATGACCTATCTTAGGCAAGCTAAAGTCTTCTAGAGCGGAAAAAGTTAGGGAACAGAAATTCTTTTAGCGGATATAGACTGCTGGACACACAAAATGTAACATCCTGAAGGAAGTATGCAAATCATGTGAAATTTACATCATGCGTTTGAGGCTTAGAGAAGGATTTAGTAAATGGAGGGAGCGAGTTCAGTCATTTACTTCGCAAAATCTGAGTCATACATCTCGAGTCACGCGACTCAACAACGACGAGTGGTTGACACTTTTTGCTTGAAACTCGTAAAAGAAACCTGATTTATTCCAACGCTTTGCTTTAAGATCTATCATGTGACTTGAGATCTGTACTTCACGAATGAAAGTCTTCACCCCCTGCATCTACAAGCGTTATATAAGGGGAGAACCGATTGGCGATCTGAAGTACAGCAATTGTGTTTTCGTGCGTTTTTTTTTTCTTTCTTTCTTTTTTTTCTTTTCTTTTTTTTTTTTTTTTCGTACGCTGTTTACCTATGCATTGTGGAAGAAACCAAGCTTCTTTTGACAAAGTTTCTGAATTCGACCGAGGAAGAAAAGTACCCTATAGGAATTGTGGATTATCCTTCAGAGAAATCAGTCAACGTGTTGGACAAAACAAAGCAAATACGATGGGGATCTGTAATTGCTAAATGCAGAAGAGAACGACGCACAGTGGTTCAAGGGCGGAAAAAATAGCCATTTTTAAGTTTTAAGATAAAAAATATTTCATGCCGTAATTACTTAGCCCTTGAGTTGTAGTAACTTACTCCAAAAGAGTTTTTTGAAAAAAAAAAAAAAATTCGTTTTTACAAAAAAAAGCAGAGATTGTTGAACAATTGCGTTTTTACTTTTTTCGGACGTACGACGTATACTTCAGTTTTAATTCATTCGTTCAATAAGGAGGACTAAAATTTAATAAAAGTCATTTCTGATTGGTTTTTCACACTTATAGGATGCATATTACATCGTAGTTAAAAATTAAAAATTCATCAAAATTAAAAACTACCTGAAAAAATAAAAAAAAAACATTATTTTTTAAAAAATATAATGAAAAGTATTGTGGAATATATTTTTATCGGCGGCTTCCGGTGGGCTAAAATTTACATACATCAATAGTTTAATCCTTCCTGTAAATAAACAACAACATTTTAGCTGCGACCACCTGCGACTGCAGTCGTGGCAGATGTTTTTGTTCAATCTACGCTATATACGAATGCCAATATAGTAAGTTAGAAAATAACCCGTCACGGTATGACGGGGGTAAATTGCTTTTTTATCAAAGAAATTGGTCATCAAATTTGACACGCTCCAGATTAACGTATGGTCACAGTTTCACTACTTTGCAGGAGAGCCTAAAACGTTTGTTTACTGTTTTCGAAAGTTGGGGCTTTTGAAACATTCATCTATAAATATAGAGGATTTTTTTAAACAGATTTACGTTGTTATGGCTTAATGCGGCGCATTATTCTACATGCAATGCAGTAGTAACCTGAAAATAACAATTTTCGGAACTGTTTGGCTTTAAAGAAGATACATATGAGAAAGAAATTTTTAAAACTCATACAGAAATCTATATAAAAAGTTAAATAACCATTCTGTTCATAAAACAATGAAATTAGAAAATCATTAAACGTTTGAAATTTCTGATTTCTTTTTCGAAATCATTCTAGTATAAAGCTGTTCTCAGTTTGTCAACATTGCCAGAAAATATTGTTCGAGAGTATCAATTGCAATAAATAAACCTTGCATGAGGTATACGACTGATTTAATTTATATTTTTCACTAAAAACTCAGAAATGAATTTGAACTACAGAGAAACCGCGATTTCACGTTCTCAGAGGCCTGAATCAAACATAAAATACATAAAATGTGGAAAAACGTTAATTCAAATCCAAAAACATAAAACATGGGAAAATGTTAAATACAGGAAATGTATAAAAAGCAAAAATCAGATAAGAAAACAAAAATAGTAATAAAGCTTGCTACGATGACACTTATAAAATGTAAAAATAAGATATTTTACGAAAAGAACATTTTTGTACACACCAGTTTAGATCATTCTAACACATTAAGTAACGAATCCGAGCGTTTAGGTTGAAAATAGTCAGTAATTATGAGTCATTGAATCCAAAGTAAATACAGCATCTTCCAGGATTGGAACATTTTGCAAAGTTTTTTCCTGGTCTTTATGATAAAGAAAATAGTCTTTCACTATTATTAAGCTCTTAAATGCAGTATTGAAAGAAGAGACAAGTTGTGTTTCCTATTCTTCTTGTTCATCTTCAGTCCATAAAGTCAGATACGGATGGAGCCGAAGCGTTTCTGTTTTCATGGATTAACTTTCAACAGAGCGGATTATGTTTAAAAATGCTCAGAGGGAATTTTCTTGATTTAAAAACATTTTTTATCTTTTTTTTTTAGCTACCGAGGGAAAGCGTAAAATGCGGGAAATTCATATATAACAAACTTTCCATCCGTGTTAAATTAATATTATTAGTGTATGGAAAAACTGGGACCTGATGATAAAAAACGTAAATTGTTTCGAAAACGTAGATTCGAGGGACGTAAAATCGGGGTTTCTCAGTGTGTAGGATCAGCAAGCATGAAGATAAATATTACCATGCAACAATTTTAACAATTTTCCAAAGCATTTTTTGAGAATATTCAAAATTATTGAATTTTTTCCGCTTTTTTGTCGTTTTGAACCACTGTGCGATGCAGCGACGAGGCCGATCGCATCCACCTTATCACTGCTCGCAATGACAGGCAGATTCTGCGCATGGCAGTGATGGATCGCGCAGCCACACCACGAACCATAGCACAACAGATTCAGTCAGTTACACATCATTCGATGTCCTCTCGTACCATTCGACGCCATTTTCAGTAGAGTGAAATGTTCACAAGGCATCCATTGCTTCGTTTACCCATGACTGTAAACCACTGGCGTTTGCACTGCCAACGGTGCGATGAACAAAGAACATGGACAACGGAATGGAGAAACATTGCGTTTACTGATGAATCTTGCTTCTGCCTGCAACATCATGATGGTCGGATTCGAGTTCGGGACACCGCGGTGAGAGGCTTCTAAACTGTTGCGTTATGCATCCCTACACTAATCCTGCACCCTGTATCAAGGTTTGGAGCAGCATTGGATTTCACTGTAACACTCCTCTAGTACGCATTGCCGGTGCACTGAACAGCCAACGCTACATCTCTGAGTTGCTGAGCCCGTGGTCCTTCTACACAATCAGCGCTTGCCATCAGTCATATTCCAACAGGATGATGCGCGATCACATGTGGCACGCAGTGTTCAAGGGTTCTTCTTTACCCATCAAATTGAATTGCTTCCTTGGCCTAATTTTTCTCCCAATCTATCACCAATCATAAACGTGCGGTTCATGCTTGCAGAACAACTGGCCCATGATACACCATTAGCAAGCTGCTGCATCAGATAAACTTGGCAATATATGGAAGCCGCATAAACTGCTACACCCCAAGGATACATCTAAAGCCTCTTTGATTCTATGCCGACGCGTGTGGCAGCAGTTATTGCCAACAATGGTGGCTACAATAACTACTGGTTTTGTCATCATCCACACGTCACAAGAGACGGTAATTATGATTACTTGATCTTTGAGTAGCATGTTATCTGCCAAACACATTTCTCTGTGATATCTCCGGTCATTCTTGGTGTTGCATTTTGTGCGGCCAGCAGTGTATAACATTTAGGCTACGGGAATAAATTTAGCACAGGAGGAATCAACTTATTAAGCGGGAAAACTTAAATAGGAATTTTTTAAACAAGATTCTGTATCTAGTGTCGAAGAAACAAATTGGGAATACCAAATTAAAAAAAAAAAAAAAAAACACAGTCCATTAAAAAAATTTTGTATCTGAGTACGCAAAAAATAAAATAAGAACAATCTAAACACAAAAAGGAGACTACGTTTGCTTGTACTTTTGTGCCTGATGCCCAGGAGGTCCCATAATCGTTTCCTGGCTGTCTGCACTCGGGAGGATTTTTTTTTTCTAAATTTCGAATTCTTTTTTTTTTTCAATAAATTTTTTAACTAAAATTTTATATATCACCTGGGAAGGGGGAGGGGAATTGTACCCACACCCCTTAACCTTTTATGCCGTCTGGAAGAGCTTCTTTTTCTGCACAAGAAGAAGCTTGTTCAATTTTCTCAATTAGTTAGAACGATAGAACAGAAGATGTAAGCGCTTCTATTTTAGTGAATATTCTAGGCTGAACTCGATTTGCATTTCCATTTGTGTTAGGTCAGACATCAAAAATATGTCGTCATCTTTTCACCGAATTTCATTGTTAACGGAATTACTAGATTTTTTCCCCCTTTACTTAAAACGGCATCTTTTCGCATGTTTTCTTTACCTCTTTCTCGCATTTAGGAAGAGTTGTCATTATTTTCCTGTTATTTTATTTTATTTTAAACTACAATGGTTTCCAAATTTTTTTAAAAATAATTGTCGCGTTTTTGAATGATGATATGATTTTTTTTTTGCATTTGCTGTTTTTTTTTTGTTTGTTTGTTTGTTTGTGAGTATTTAAATCAAATAAAAGCTATGATTTGTTTCCTCTTTTTGTATTTCATTTTTTCTTTTTTATTTACAGTGCGTACTTTAATCAAATTCTTTTTTCTACATAAGTTATGCCGGGAGTGGGGGGGGGGGGGAGGGATACATTTTATCCTGATTGTAAGAAGCATTTTAATTGAACTATTTTTCTATAGAGGGTGGGAATTTTGTTTTGTTCTTATTAAAATGCGTCTATTAATTACACAATTTTCTTCGCGAGGTTTTTGTGGTCGTTCAAGCTGTTACACGCAGTTTAACTTAATTCATAATTCTATGTGAAAGAAGGGGTGGGATACACAATAATTGTAATAAAACTAAGAAAACTCAAAAAATAGATTTAAAGTAGCTAAGTTAATCAAACTTTGCTGGAAGTTTAAATTTCAAGACCTTTGAACTAACAACATTCCCCCCCCCCCCCTTGTAACCTAACAAAATACTTATTTTAAAATTGTTTCTCATGCTTTTAAATTATCTCTGCGTAGAAAAATGTTGCTAAAATGAAAAAAAAAAAAATATCGGAATGCTTTATGCGCAATAAAATTATGTTACATAACATATGCGTGGCAGCGTTATAACAACATAATGCAGATAATTAAAATTTGACAATTCTGAAGTTTTTTAACTTTAATTATACACTCTCTATTTGGACTGAGCAAACCAGTAAACAAACATATCATCATAATTCATTTGCATATAATGTAGTAGTTGATTATTATAAGTAATATTACATGAAACGTTAGTGTTATACAGTACTGTTTTGGTGAGATGTGCTATCCAGTGCTGTGGAGTCGGAGGGAAAATGATCGAATAAGGCTCCACCTCAGAGTCCGAGAATTTTAGAACCTTCTACTCCGACTCCTTTACCACAAAATCAGTCCGACTGTTACTCCGAAGCCCTGGAAGAGTTCCGGACTCAGGGAGGAAACGACCGACGGAATTTAAAACCCTTTGACTCACGACTCCGACACTCCTTCTTCATCCCAAAATCAGTTCGACTCCGACTCCTTCATTTCGACTCCGACTCCGCAGCCCTGTTGCCACCATTATCACCGGTGAGCAATATATTCCACGCTAATATAGTAAGACCAAAACTACGTTAAAAGCACAAAAGTGCAAAGACACGTCTTCAGAAGAAAAAAAAAAAAGTTACGAAAAACAACTCTTTCGACTGCTGGTAGATTGCTTTTCTCGAATGACCTTACCTCTAAAAGCTCAAACGTTTCTGCATATAAAAAAGGGGTTCTTACAATTCCCATTACGTATGCCAGCGATGTTTGCAAATTTGTGCTCTAAACATTGTTTCGGTCTAATAATTACTTTTTTGCACAAATGTTATTTCTATGATTACCAGCGCCGGTGTTATTTAACTATTCACTTTCGCAAAGCGCTATTTAAAATCATAATAACACAGGCATTGTATGTCAGACTTGTATTGCGTGTTTGGAACAGTTAAACCATCCAAAGTAACGAAAAATAAAACAACCTTACATGCGTCTTTTACCGGTAAACAAACATCTAAACACGATTTAACCTATTTATCCAAAATGTTATCTTATTATAAGTAAATTGGCAATGGGAAAGCATTTTATTGGTCTCTTAATCGAAGCTAGAGCATTGTTTAAGGAAAGCAGTTTCCTGAATCGGTTTGTATAAAATTGCGTTTATCATTCTTTCTCAGCAGTAAAAGCTTATATCGAGTTTCGAATGGAGAAATGGGGAAGACGCTTTCCGCAATTTTATAAAACATGTATTCGCTTAGGATTCGCCGTTTTCTTTTATAATAAATGAAAGATCAAAGGGTTTTAAAAATAGAAACCGGTGAGTTGTGAGCAAATTTTCTTTGCGTTATTGGTTCTTTAATGCATTAACCAAACAAGAAGTCATTGTAAAAGTTGGTTATATTTTTGCTGGTTTCGCGGTAGATTAAAAAAAATGTTTCATGTTTCAAAGATCCAGGAATTTGTACACTGAACTGAATCAATCGTAAACGCTAATCAGTTATCTTAATAAGGCAGAAAATTTTGCTTGCCATAAGAGTAATTATAAAAATTATTTCTCCATTTTATCTGTACATTGCTCCTTTATATCTATATATTTCTCTTTTATATCTATGTGTTTGTTTATCAATAAACAGAAAGGTGCCCTACAAAGAAGTCTTTCTAAAGCGACAGTCTGTCTACAACGAAGTTTTCAGCAGGAACATCAAATGACATTCAAAATATTTTCCGTTTAACGAAGTAGTTGTATTAAAATTTAGAATCTTTTCATTGTTGGAGCTCAGCTCTTGCTGCCATATTTCGGTTTTTGCGTAATTTTTGAAGAAAAATGCTAATTTCAGTTCAATCAACTCCCCTCATCGGATATAGAATCATTCGAAACCATTACGAGAGTTTTATAGATGGTAAAAATTCGCCGACTCTTTTCAGCTCACTTTTAAAAGGTGAAAATTATTATTAAAATTTATCATCATCAAACGCAGAGCAATGTTCTTTGAAGTAGAAGAAAAGCAACTTCATACTAGTTGTTATTCTCTACATCAGTGAACTGTTTTCCTGTCTAGCATTTCATATAATTAAAAAAATTGTGTAACTTGAATAAATTTATAACATATATTTTATCTTTAAGTACATTATAATAAATTAATTTTGAATTTATGGCATAAGCTAAAAGGTTTTTAACCTTTATTCAAATAACTGCAAAGTATAGCAAAATAAGGCAAATAGCCTTATTAGTGAATTTTTAAAACTAAAAACCACAAACCTTCATAATTAACTTCTATATGAAGTTTATCCCCTTCACATCATTGCGTGTAGATAAAACTTCCACACAACATGCAGCTAAAACAACGCAGATATCATTTTTTAGAGGTATAAGACCCTCATGTAGCTCTAAGAATACGAACGTGATTGATAAATCTTCCAATTAGTTTAGTCAACAAGATTGATGCTCGAGTAAGATAAAATAATTTCAAAATTCTACACCTTAGAACGATGAGGGACACCCCGAACATAAATTTTTGGGAGGGCGGAAATTCTCAATGTATCGAATTTAACTTCGAATGCTAAAACACGGGTATGAGACATAAGTACATCAAATGAACAGGTACATTCGGGCATTTAAAAATTGCTAATTGCAACTATGTCCCCAAATTTGCCGAATCATCAGCCAAAATTTTCTGAATAGTAAATTTTTGGGAGGTCACAGTGACCTCTCTGACCCACCGAGATACCACTACTTAAAACGTGCAAGATGAAAGTGAGTAAAAAAGAATAGAACTATGGATTAGAAAACGGATTGCAGAGGACTGAGTAGAAATCTTGTTTGAAAAAAAGGAGAGAAACATGAAATTCATTATAAAAGTACTATGACATGAAATTAAATAGCAGCAAGTGTGACATAAAAAAAAAATTATTTTATTTTACCTTAAACGTAGTTGAAACAATATAAGAAGCCAGTAAACTAAATCTTAATTACATTATTCCTCTATATCATAAGCATAGTAAAATCTATGAGGTGAATTGTTTATGCTTTGTATTTTAACCAAATTAAATGGAAGCACATAAAAACAATGGATAAATAAAATCATTACCTTACTACAATCTAAGAATAAAGTTCACAATGAAGAGATAAAAATTTAGTTACAAATCAAAATGATTTGACTGATTAAAATGCCAGTAAAATAAATATCCCTATCAGTCGTGTTAAGAAACTTTTTTTGTAACTTTATTTTAGAAACAAAACGAAAAAATGAAGCTTAATCATGAAAAATGTAGCTTCTACATATATTGTGCAAAGTTTTAATGAAGATGGATTCTTAAATTCTTAAAAGTCTAAGCGAAAAGCAATTATTGATATAAATAATAGAAACTTCTCGAATTTGTTGAATATTTTGGAGCATTTTACATCTTGTTGTTGGTGGTACTAATCTCAGATTGTACCAAATTTTAAAAAATCCCCATGAACCTAAGTATAATTTTCTTACAACTTTTCTTATCTGGTAGGTGATCATCAAGTGACCCATTCCTATTGATCTTGGGAGGGGGGAGGGAGGCTAAACCAAAATTTTATCGAAGACCAAGGTCTTATTGAGGTCAGTGAGTTGATCGCAAAGAAGATTGGTCGAAAATCTCATGGAACGCCAGGTTAAGAAAGATTTCGCTTCAAGTTAATTTCATTATATTCGTTCAAAAAGGATTCAACGGGGGAGAACAAACATTCTTGTATCACTCGTTTTTGCCTTTTATACCACTGAAAAAGCATTTGAAATCCTTCAGTTAGTTATTATTGCAAGTCATATTGAACGATGGTTGATTAAGTTCCAAATCAAGTGTTTTATGGCTTCCCTCGTAAAGAGCATTTTTAATCATACTAGAATCATTTCAACTTGAATAACGCCTTGCATAGCAGCTCTCTTCCAAGGGTGAATCTTGTTCTGGTTTTGGAAGGGGGTCATTATTGGAAAGGGAGGGGTCAAACTGCAATTTGGTGCTCAAATAGGGAACTTGGGGTGAAATTTTTTTTTGGAATATATGCCCCAAATATACAGCTTTAGGCAACATTTGGTCTCTTTAGAGGTGGGCACAATCCCCATGACCCCGCCCCTCTGGATTTACGCCTGTTCTCTCCTTATGTCAGTGACACTGAATTTAGCTAAAGAATGAGACTTTCGATTCCACTGAGAATCTGATTTATGCACTTTCGAATTCTCTTTCTTCTCGCTTTCTAGCAGAAGAAATCAAAATTCCTTCCAAAGGCCGAATTCGATGAAATTGCAGAAACAAAAATAAGGTCAGAAGATTTCGTTTTCGCGAAAGAAGAAATCGTTGCCGACTAAGATGCTGATTTTAGCCCCAATCTATTACAAAGTCACCACTCGGAACGTATGACAACGTGCGAAACAGACCGGATCTCGGCAAAAAGGAGATCTTGAAACAAAAAAAGCAACGGAAACGAACAGAGTAATTATTAGGGTTATGGGAGGGTAAATGGTTTTCGCCGTCACACAAAATCTGGCTCATTTAAGTTTTTTGGAGAAGATTCTTTGCCTTTGACCACTAATGAGGCTTGCGGCGATTGAGGTTAAGTCCGTGGGATTATGGGAGTAAAATGATGTTTTCTTTTTGAATGTCAAGTTGAGAGTGAATTTCCTAGCGAATAGTTCTCGTGTGTTAATGCTTCAGTGACTAGGGGGAAAGTCATTTAAATACAATAGAAAAGTTAAATGGACAAGGATTAAAGTGTGAGTAACCTTCATTGAGATCTATTTACAAAACAATTCTTTATGGGAAAATGATTTGGTAGTACTAAAAAAAAATATTGCTGATTTCCACAAAAAGAAAAAAAAATTAAAATTTTGATTCAATCTTTTTTTTTTTTTTTTTTAATTTTGACTTTTCTTAAGCTGATAATGGAAGTGAACATGACTTGCATCACATTTTTCTACACTATAAAAACCATTCAGAAACGTTTCTGGAAAATAATGGGCAGCTGATGTGCCCAATTTCTGCCAGTAACATATCTTGCAAAATCCAGGACTATTTTCCGCTAAAATTCAGTAACCTTCCTGAAGTTATCCTGGGAGCCTCCGGAGAAATTCAGAAATATTTCCGTTAAAAGCCAAGCGTCTGTCTGTCTGGAAAATTAGAGTAATTTTAGGAATGTATAATATAATAGCTCGGCATCTTCCTGATTTATCAAGGAAGTTCCAAGAGCATTCTTGCAAACATGGCCAAAGCTAAGCCAGAATTGCAAGTAAATGACGAGAATTTTACCCGCCTGCAATTCTTGCGAAGCAAAGTAGTCCACACTTATTCGCTCCCTTTGGGAGCTTAATTAGCATGCACGGGCCGTAATTGACCTGAAGCCGATGCACTTTATAAATACGTTCAGTTAATCTTTAAACTGGGAGCTAAAAATATTTTTCACAACAGTGAAAAGTCTGCATTCGTGCGACTAGTAGCAATTCAGGAAACTCTTTGACACGGATACTTGATTTTTCCAGGAAGTGGATAAAAACCATTAAAATCCCGAAACGTAACACGGAAACATCCAGTAACGTTTCGGAATTTTTTTACAGTGTATTCATATAACATCTACTACTGGATGCTCATATAACACCTACTACTGGATGCACATATAGTATTTCGTTCATTGTCATTTGAGGCCATGATCTTGGCATTACGAGTTCATCGAGTTATGATACAGTAGTTCAGAAGTAAGGATAAAGTATTAAAAAACAAGACGAGCTGTTTCTTCTGCCCACGGATATTAATTTCGTGGCTTTTGTTTTGTCAGTATTTGGTGCGTTCTTTTGCATGATCTTTTAACCTTTTTAAAATTATTACTTGGCCACAAAATTCCCACTATAAAGTACTTAATTTTCTTTTCTTCATATTATTAGGTGTCAAAATTTTGCAAGTTCCAAACAGAAACAAGAAGATATTAGTGTTATAAGTAATAATAAAAGGTAGTGATAGATACAGTTATGAAAATATAATCAAATAATGCTAATATCGAATTGCAAATAAAGTCAGATGTGAAATGAGAGCGAAAGATTTTTATAACCAGCATTTAAGCTAAAATATATTTGCAATGACTTGAAATTAGAGCTTTTAAAATTTTTTGAACGTAATCTTCTTTGAGTGACTAATATTTGCAATGTTCGATCTTAACTCGAAAATTAATTTGCTGCCCTTTTCTTAAGTGCAACATTTTTCTCTGTGACTCTATTTAAAAATGACATCTATCCCTTCCCTATACAAAATAGTGTTAATGTGCCTTTTTGAGATCAGAATCTTGGCATTCCCCCCCCCTTTCTTTTTAGATTTAAAGCATCTCTCAACCACTACAGGTGGGGGGGGGGAGCGTAATTAATATAGATATTTTCTGAGTTTATAAACTCACGCAAATTCAGGATGCAAGAAGTTGGTTACAGAATTCTTTGTGGATTTTGATCGGAATCTTTAATGGATATTAGGGCATCAATCTCTGACTTGATGGTGATCCGTATGATTGTTTCATCGTCGAATCCTCCAATCAGATGTCTTGAGAGGACATCTGATTGGGGGATTCGGAGAAACTCTGGAATACATACTTAGTTATCTTATAAAATTCTTTTTTCATTGTTAAAGTAATTTTGCATTAAAGAGCAGTTAAGTTTCAAAAATTAAAGAGCAGTTTCAAAATAAATAAATAAATAAATAGAATAAATAAATAGTGTTTAGAATATCTGCATCGTAACAGAAAAGCAGGGGTATATATGCGTTATCTGATTTCTATTTCCGTAAGTTTCCAAATTCTTTGATTAAATTAAATATTTTTTTCTCCGCAGTGACAGCGAATAAAAAGCCTAAGTCTTTCAATCCAATTTCCAGATTTGTAGGTCGTGATCCATCCAGTATATTTCTGGAATAAGTTTTGCTGGACATTTTGTAGGCTTCTTTACAGCATAGAAAAGAACAAATTTTTAAAAAGCTCAATTTAATTTACATTAAAAAAAATCCGAAACGTTACTGAGTATTTCCGTGTAATGTTCCGGGATTTCAATGATTTTATCCACTTCCTGGAAATATCAAGTATCATTGTCAAAGATTTTCCTCAATTGCTACAAGTTACACGAATGTAGACTTCTCACTGTTGTGAAAAAAAGTTTTTAGCTCCCAGTTTAAAGAGTAACTGAGAGTATTTCTGAAGTGCATCGGCTTCAGCTTGTTTACGGCCCGTACAGACTACTTACGCTACCAAAGGGTGAGAATAAAACCACAGACTACGTAGCCTCGCAGGAATTTCTGGTGAGTAAAGTTCTTAAAACTTACTGGCAATTCTGTCTTAGCTTAGCCATGCGTGTAATACTGCTTTTGGAAATTCCTTGATAAATCAGGAAGGTGCCGTTCTATTATATTATACCTACAGAAGTTTACTCTAAAATTTAAGACACACGACTGGCTTCAAACGGGAAGATTTCAGAATTTTTCAGGAAGGTTACTGAATTTTAGCAAAAAACGTTCCTGGTTTTTGAGAGATATGTTGCTGGCAGAAATTTGGCACATCAGCTGCTTATTATTTTCAATGATCGTTTCTGAATCGTTTGTACAGTGTAGTCTCCAAACAATAAAACAGTTTCCCTAAAATAACTACAGATTAAGCATGTTTAATCAGGAATTATATGAAAAACTTCATTTGATAGATAAATAACTAAATAAATAGATGGATTAATATAAAGAAAAATTTTAAAACCTAAATAAATAAAAGTATGAAAAGAGTTATTTTTTCTATTAAATAGAAACATCATTAAATGTGGACATAGTAAATGATTAAAGAAAACAGGCAATAATAACAGGCAAAGGAACAAATGTGTTGGTTCATTTTGGTCTCTTTTATTTAAGATATCATCACCTTCGAAAATCTTTGTAATACACTTTACTTCCCTTTCTCATTTATAGTTTTCAACAGTTCGATAACATTTAACATTAAAATCTCCGTGGGAAATTTAGTCCTTTATACTTTCTGAATTAGATGTGATTCAGTTCAGTAACGAGCAAAAAAAAAAAAAAAAAAAAGGTATGAGATTAACATACGGGATAAATGCCGAAGTTCAAGTCATGAAATCGAAAACCCTTTAAGGCAGGAAAAAGAATAAAAAAAAAAGGAAGAAGAAAAGGTGTTCATATTTATCTGTATAACTTTTTTTTTTATTAATAAATATTTCTTGTTTTTTATTTTATTTCTTATTAACAGTGATGTTACTATCAATTTTTCTGAGGGTATACTCCGAGTAATCCATTACGCACAATTTGTGTATGTGATCATATGCATAGTATGTCATAGTATGAAAATTTATGAAGCTTGAGGGTATACGCTATATGCCTAAAATATGTTTGAGAGTACACGGCGTACATACCCTATGGGAACACCACTGCTTATTACTATTATTTTTTATTAATGAATACTAGTAAATTCTACTAAATTTATTATGCTACTATAATTATTACATTAATGTATACTTTTATTATTGTTGTATTAATTTTTATTGATATTATTGTTTTTATTAATATTTTGCTGATTCTGGTTAGAATTTAAAGAGGTTTTCTCGCTAATAATGTGAGAAAATTGACTTAAAAACCTAATGTTGGGTATTTTGTGTCGAAAGGAAGAAAGACTTTTCAACAGGTGGACGTAGATAAGCATAAAACATAGCGCCGGAGGACATTGTATCGAAAACGATCTTTATGATCTCTTGTATATATCTCTGAGCAAACCTCTTGACAAATTTAGGTTATAAATCCCTAATATCAATTTAAAAGTTGCAGTTAGAGTGTAATTTTAATTGAAATTCCTATGCATAAAATAATTGACGTGGTTAAAGTTTAATTATGAGCAACAGTTTACACCCGTATTTTATTTTAAATATCAATATGATATTGCAGATAGGACTGATTTTAAGTTATCATTGTTCTCCATTTATAGTATGATATTAAATTGTCCTCTTTGCTTTCTCTATTGCCCTCAAAACCTATTGCTATAAATTGGATGCATTAGTTTTTGTTTGGTGCTATTTACTTGAAAAAAAAAAAAAAAAAAAAATGCAGCACCAGATCAGTACGCCGTTGCGCAATTCTCAACTAAAAGCTAATAACATAGTTGAAACACTTTTTAAAATTATTATTTTATTTAATTTTCTTGCGACCAAGTTAGTAAATGAATTTCCTTTATAAATATATTTCTTATATTTTCATTGAGAAAGAAACTGAATTTTATGATCATCAGTTAGAAAACTAAGAACGCTTTGTTTTATCGCAGCATTGCACAATTGTCTTATTTAAAGGTCACAATGATGATTCAATGCTTATAAAATATAATGCTTGTTGCTGTTGTTCCATTGGTTTTAATGGTGCAAGAGCCTAAATAGGCTTTAATGTGCCACACGTAATATATAATGTTTGAAGATCCTTTGAAATTTTTTCTCCCTTCCGTGCAGTGGCGTAGCCAAGGGGGGGGGGGGTCCAGGGGGGTCTGGACCCCTCCGAAATGACTAAATGTAAATATATCGTTGAAGAAAAAATTGTGTTGAAAACAAGCTTTTAACTGAAGTAAAAAAATGGAACAAGAAAAAATATGCATACATATTTCTCTTGTAAGTTATATAACATATAAAATTTTTTTTGAAGGGAAAATTGATAAAGTAAACTGAGCGAGGGAAGGGGGAGGGGACGAACTAAGGGAGCGGTGTAAGGAGTAGAGCTTTTATTGCAGTGATTCTCAATTTTTCCTTAGCGTGCGAAAATATAAATCTCTGTAGTCTCCAAAGCATTGGTTTCCCTTGTATCATTGAAGTAGATGCAAATTCAAAGAATGTACCTGTTTAGAATCAAAAGCTCTCCTTTGTCGAGTTTCCTCCAAATTTCTTTGAGTTTTCTCCCTGCGTGGGCTTCCTGGGGAAGTGGGGAATCTATTTTGCATTAAATTTTGAGGCTTGTTTTAAATTCAAATGCATTCAAGTTTATTACTTTTCATTAATAACAATTAAACAAAATTTTCGTCTCTAAAATCTATTTTGCTTATTTTTAAGACGATCTCCATATCAATTAGTCAAATTTCCTTCCCCCCCCTCGAAATAACTTCCTGGCTATGCCACTGATTGGACCCCTCCGAAATGAAATCCTGGCTACGCCACTGCTTCCGTGCAGTTGAATGTGATCCTCATAGAAGCATAGATCCTTTCAAATAGGATATGAATAATTACTTGACAAGTCGTGACTGTTCAAAATAATGTCAGATGTGTCGAATTAACATGTATTTAAAATTTAAGACTTAGATTCGAATAGCAACCACAATACTGCCGTGCTAAGCGTTAAAGTCGTATCTGCACCTGAGTTCAAATTGAGAAGTTGCCGTTTAAGTTTTGCGCTTCCATATATTTGATGCCGATACAACTGTTTCTGAATTTTCCAAAAAAATATTTCCCGTTGACACAAGGCCCGACTAACTAAAAGTGAGGCCACAGGCCCACAATGCTTTGGATGCCCCCTCTCTATTCTATCACTTTACGCAAAATAATATTAAAATAATTTTACCATTTACTAAAAGAGGATTTTTTATTATTTTCACAAAAATCTACATGATTTTTTACTGCTATGCATAAGCTTTTTAAAAATTCGGGGCCCCTTAGAAAGGTAGGGTCCTAGGCCCAGAGGCCAAGTAGGCCTGTGCCTTAATCAGGCCCTGCATTGACAAATGACCCTGAAACATTGTATTTAGATGAAATATGTGACAAAGAACCCCCTGGTGACCATAACTCAATTTCTATAGAAAGTGCAGATACGACTTTTGTGCTTAGCATGGCAGAATACACAAAACCGAATAGTATGGATGTTTTCTTTGTACAATGTACAGACAATAAATTTAGCGGTATCATTTGTTCTTTTTCCTGGAGTTCCCTCAGTACCAAATGGTTGCAATGCGAAATTTATGATACATTTATACTTCTTTGGCTCATTCGTTAATATTTCTTAAGCTCGGGTTTTACAAATGAATAAAAATAATGCAAAATAAATAAATAAATAAATAAATAACTAAATTCAATTTGACTTAAGTGAAACTGAATGCTTTATATCAACTACAAAATCAACAAACTATCAAAATAGAATCAGCTATAACGATAAAACTTTCCATTTGAAAAGGAAAAGTAGCGAAAGAAAAAACGGAGAGGCTTTAATATTTTCACTTCTTCCTACTGATTCTAGTCACGTTTGAAGTTCCGTAAGCCAAAGGAAAAGAAAAAGAAAATTGTACTTATATATTGTATCTTTTTTTTATTACTGTTATATTTCCGCTAGTTGATAGATTTGATTTTTATCTTTGAACTTTTGTTAGTCTTGATATGATGAGCAAAATTATTACTACATTTTAATTTATTTATGTATGGCTAACATTATTTATTTATCTTTAGTTAGCGGGCATTTTTAGTAGCTATACTAACAGCTGCTATGATTGCATAAACATTGAAACAAGGGTAGAAATTAGTAACTTTTGGACATAACCGTTTTAAAACAAGAAACCTTTATAAATTAGAAAAGCATTAGTCATTTTTTACAGTAGAAAAGAAGAAATTTAACCGTTGCATTAATCTGAGGAATGTACATCTTTATAGCCTGAATATATATGATGAGTGCTGGCTCCATTTATTAATTAATTTTATATATATATATATATATATATATATATATATATATATATATATATATATATATATATATATATATATATATATATATATATAAACTTTCTTTGTAACAAAGATGTTGGAAATATCAATATTTCTCGTGATATCCGACTAATTTTATAAAGCAAGATTTAAAACAACTTAGTCGTATTTAGCAATCAAGCCTAATACGCTTTGCAGTATCAAAATACAGGCCAATAATCTCTTGCAAGAGTATCCATACCAAAATCTAACTGTAAACCATGTATGTAACATATTCTTTTAAATAAAATATATCGTTGCCTAGATTTTCCTTTTATATAATCGTGCTCAGGACTCGAGGCACAGCTAATCTAAATTCTGTTTTTTCTTTCTTTCTTTTTTTTTTCTCACAGTCTATTAGTATTTTTCTCCTCTCCAGAAAGTTTTCCGTAGTCCTGCTTCCGTTATTTTTTAACTACATAAAAAAAACCTTTTTGCTCTAATTTGTGATCAACCCTCTCCGTACTTCAGTTTAGGAAATAAAGACAATTTTCTTTCTTCATTTTTAGTTTCTGCTTTTACTAGGCTAAATTAAGTCAATCCTGCTATTTTGTTTTCGAAACTCATATTTATTTTTTTCAAACTAAGAACAAATTAGGTTTTATGTGGAGGGAATCATAGTAAATAGCGTTTGCTTAGTTTTAGGCTATAACAACTCAAAATCAGCCATTGGCTGTTTTAACGTCCATATTTACACACTGCAGTGTAGGTCATTTTACTATTACTGGTTGTGATAATACGGTGATTTATAGTGATAATATGCTAACTAATTTTTCTAAGAAAAAAATTATGTTGATCATAGGAGAAATATCTCGGAGTACTTTTTTGGGCATTTTATTTATAGAAGTTAAAACTATAAATGAAATACTTGCTTCTTTGGGAAATTTTATATTTTCAGACATTGCCATGTGATATATTTTAAGGGAAATTATATTAGTATTTTTGAAATCATCCTATTTTAAAAGGATATAAAATAAAAGCAATAAGGAAAAATCGAACGAATATCTATCCATTTTAGGAGATAAAAAACCCCGCCTTTAAACTTATTATTTTCGGCCGGGTATTGCGTTAAAATTGGTTTACATTAAAATCCAACACTTTCATCATTTTTCTTCTTTTTTTTGAGTGATCAGCATTGCTTATTGCTCTCACTTTTTCTTGGCTTGAGGTTTATTATTTTATCGTCTTTATATATTTTATTGTGTTTTATTATTTTATTGCGCCGGTGCCTGGCGCGAAGTTGAAAACCGTCTAAATGTTCTTTGAGCTACGAATGGTGAGCACGTAGAAGTGTATTGGCGTTGTGGAAAAAACTTTTTAAGATAAGAATCCAAATGAAAAAAAGAATAATGTTTAATTCGTTAAATTTGAAATAGTTTTTTTTTTTAAATGAATTCTCTTTATCAGTGCAATAATTGAAAAATACTCTGTATACCTCAAACAGCTTTGTCAGGTTTTTAAAAAACCTGACAAAGCCTTAAAATGGAATTATTTAATTTTAAAAATGGCCTCGCTTAAGTTGGAAGCATTTTAGCTATTTATAGGTTATGAAGGAATCTAAATACAATACCTTGCTAGAACGAAACTGGTCTTGGTTTGACAAAAGCGGTCTCATGGCATATTGAACTGAAAACTGCACCAACCCTTTATGCTAGTGGTACGAGTTTTCCAGGAAACAGATTGTGAAGCTCTTTCAATGTCACCTAGCTCACAGATTACGTGAAAATATTCTGTTAAACTCTGCTGTTATTTTTTTTTTTTTTTTTTTTGAGACAACAAAATGATGATTACAAAACAAATTCTTTTGGAACGAAACAAACTGATTACAAAGCAAATTCTCTTGTCTCTGCCGCAACAAAATAACAGCTATTTCCTAACATTATTTTTCCTAAAATTAAATGAATTGTGACAAATCAATAAGTAACTTTAAAAAGTATTTTCTACAAATAAATGAATGATATAAATTAAAAAAAAAAAGAATTTGAATGGCATTATGTACTGATACATAGATGAATAGGGAAAAATGAATGTTTTTTTTTAAAATCCCTAAATATAAATGAGTGATTGTAAATGACTAACTGATTTTAAAACTTGTTTTTCTGCAGGTAAATGAATGGTGTTAAATGAATAACTGATTTTTAAGTATTCTCTTCATACATATAAATAAATGATGATCAATTATTAATCTATTTTTAAACGAAATCCCTTCATCAATCATTTGTAATGAATCATTACAAATGAATTACTCATTTCTAAAACTATATTCTAGTGATAAATACCTACTGTTTAGGAGTAGTGATAATTGCAGCAGCATTTAAAAATTTTACTGCTAAAATAGTATACAGTGCTGGCCAAACTATTAGACTAAAGAGCTTTTTTTTTTGTTTTTTGTACACAATTTGTATTAAAATACTATTTATTTTACTGTTAAAGTACAGTACATACTGTACGCTGATTATTACGTTATTTTAGCATAATTTAATGTTTGCAGGTGGCAGGAATGTCTGCTTTGTTTATGTTCTTTGTTTATCTACCTACCAGGAACATAAGCTGATTTTTGCATTGAAAAAGGCGTTCCCTGTAACGCCGAAACACGTGTCTGCTGTAATTGGCAATTTGTGCTTTTTGACGTTGTTTTTTTCTTACTTTACAGTTCACTAGTTCTTTTTATTAGTCTGTTCTGTTATATTTAAAGTTAGTTTTAGGTAATTAGTGAGTATGTGTATGTGAGCATATATAATAGTGAGTATAAATAATTTTTTACCTCTTCTTTTAAAGCGTTAAGAAATGGTGTAAACCTTGTGAAAAGTATGCCAAAAAGACTTAAAATGCTCATCAAGAACAAGGGAATGCATACTAAATATTAGATAATTATTTCACTGTTCGTTAATGTGTCTGTTGTTATGTAATCAATAAAGAATTTGCTTTTAAAACAGTCTTAGTCTAATAATTTGGCCAGCACTGTAGTTTACTATAGTTCCCTGTTGATTCTTAAAAGTCTTTTATAACTAGTTTGCCACACATTATTATCAATTCAGATTTAATTAGGTAGTCGTGACAGTTGTCTTTTTTGCTTTGAGAAACATTTGAATATTTAGTTGCAATAGGGAGTTCCACAATTTTAGGTGAACTACTACATGTATATCCATCATTTATGACGTGCTGATTTGGGTTAGGTTGTAGTGGAACAGAGAATTTTAGCAACAGGTAGTTTGAAGCAAGAAAGCTTTTTTTTTTTCCGCAGTTTTGGACGAAGACCGAGTTGTACATATTCCACTGAGAGTCTGAATAGACCATTCTGAACTAGCATTTGAGTAGACTTCTATACTACAGCTTAAAGCATACAAATATGAAGTTCAAGAGAAGAAAAAAAGGAAAAAGCATCTAAAGGAACAATCTCGGAAGAAATATTAATTTTTCAATGTTTCAGTTCTAGTTAAAGTTGAATAAATGCTAGGAATGCACCGATTAACCGGCAGTGCCAATTAATCGGCCATAATCGGCGAAAATTTTGCTGATTAATTGGCGGGAAAAATATTTTTGAAATATTGTTCTTTTTACTTCCTTTACAAAAAAGGAAGTATTGTATTCGCGAAAAAATTTTCACTCAAAAAATCAGCCTTAATTTCCATTTTTCGCACCCCCGAATGAATGTTGAGTTTTTTTCGACCCGACCACTCGTGGATATATGCCTAGGAACCCACAGACACCCGAAATATCCATTTTGACGACCCCCGAGTTAATTACAACGAATTTTCTCGTGACGTCCGTATGTACGTATGTATGTGTGTATGTGTGCATGTGTCTCGCATAACTCAAAAACGGTATGTCCTAGAAAGTTGAAATTTGGTACGTAGACTCCTAGTGGGACCTAATTGTGCACCTTGTCTTTTGGTTGCATTCGGATGTTCCTAAGGGGTCTTTTGCCCCTTTTTTGTGGGGGGGGGGGGAATCATCGTTAATTTCGATGTAAACTCAAGTGGCGTTACAATTTGTCGGACACTTGGCGATATATCGCCAGTCTTTTGGTCGCCAACTTGGCGACAAATTTGCCGATTTTTTTTTTAAAATTTGGTTTTAATTTGGCTACTGTTGGTGATATTTAGAGAGTAAACAATTGAATCACATTAAAATTGCCAATAATGGGGAAATGACATTAAATTGGAGTAAAAGGAATTCATGTGATGCACACATCAGTTCGCTTAAAATACTTTTTTAAAGAAACTATGATGAACAAATTTGTTAACAGCAAATAAATGTAATTTTTTTGCAAACATTTACGAAAGTGTATAGAATAAAAACAATACAAATAGTTCAGAAAGTGCGTAAGACTGAATGAAATATTAAAAAGTTACTCTCATATCTGATATTCCCAGGACATTATAATGAATAATTAAATTCCAGGACTTTTACATTGGAATGCAAAAAACATGAGTATTTCATTTTATTTAAAACCTACTAAATTTTCCAATTACCAGAGTGAAAAAATATTTTTTAAATATAATGACTTTACTTATCCCTTAAAAAAGAAGCTTTGATATTTACTACGATATTTATTATTGATACTGAATAAATTTATAAACTATCAATAAATAATTTTCTGCAAACATAAGTATAAGACGTTTTATCATGCACATAATTTATTATTCTTTTTTCCAACTGGTGGTTGAAGTAATATTATTTATTTATTTATTTTTTTAATCTTGAAAACTTATACGCATATATACAATGCTGCTACATTTTTCATGTGTCGATTATTTTCTGCATTAGCATATTGCATGTAAATAATCTTATTTTTTTCACAAAGAATATGTCTCGGATAAAAATGGCTACTAAATTAAAAAGAAATTTAAACTTAAAGTGCTCGTCTTCTGGCTACAAACTTTTTATTTCAATTTTAAGTACTTATGCCTAGTTAACATGGTGTAATTTTATTAACAATAATATGAAGATATGCTCGAAGAAATAGAATGAAATTTTGAAATTATATTGGAAAAGTAGGGAAATGGTAAAAAATAAATCGTCACTCAGAAATAAACTGTAAACAATTTATTGTAAACGAAAAAGCAGTGATGGAGAAATTGGTAGTATTCAAAATAGCCATTATGATTATTAATAGGCTCTGTTGACTAAACGGCCGATTATCAACAGCCGATTAATCGGTAGTCGGCTAATTTGTTTATCGGTGTATCCCTATTAAATACCTTTGTGTTCGAAAAGTAAAATAAGAGCTAACGTTTTGTTGCTCAAAATTGCATATTACTGCATACACGTGTTTCGGGGTTACAATGAACGCCTTTGTTAGTACCTTAAGTAAACTTGGATAAAAAGACATCTGAAAAAAGCTTTTGTCGGATGTCTTTATATTTACTATATGTCCTTTGTTATTATAATTATTTTTGCACGAAAGAAACGTTGATTTCATAAGTGCGTCCCAAATGAATTCCCAGTCTTTTCTCAAATGTGCCCTCAGCCTGTTCTTAAATGTAGTCTCAATTTTAAATATAACAAATAATCTGAGCGGGACACCTTTGAACTATTTCTCAAAAAACCGGTACTCAAAAGTTCTTCTTTCAGTCCTATCTCTGCTTTTAAAAATGGAAACAGAAAAAAAAAAAAAAATGAATAAATAAATAAATAAATAAAAATTATAATTTATTTAGCTCAGTCAGAAATTACCTTCTGGATTTTTTTTTTTTTTTTTTTGGTTTTTAAGAAGTTTATTGCACATGGGTTCAGATATGCTATTGATTTCAAATTGAATCGCGTTCTTGGTCCTATTGTTAGACCTTCCTCTTCCTACATAATTAGGGATACGAATCATTTGATGATCACAAAATGAGTAAACCGTTGCTTTGGTTCACTTTTAGTATGTTGAAGATAGTATTGCAGTGGCAAATGTTTCAGTGTGATGGGGGAACGATAAAATTCCAATTTTCTGTGCATTTGCTTTTGAAAAAAGTATGTAGAAGGATTATAAACACTATTGTTTAAACAGCACTTGGTACGAAATTAACTAAATTATAAGACTTTTAAAGTAAGGCTTTCACCACTTAATTTAAGGTATCAGCATAATTTTATTGCCAAATATAAAATCAGACTTTAACTCTTTCGCCAAATGAAAAATCTCTCCTGTTCCTGAATAAATTTACCTTTCAAAGGGGAGTCATAACCCCAAAGACGATGGCGCGCCCCTCTCAACTACCACGGAGCAACCCTCCGAGAACGAAAACACCCCAAAAAATGAGACAAGAATCCGTATCACCCCACCCCCTAAAAATCTTAATGCCGCAGTCTGCATCATAGACCCCCTCCCCTTAAGGGTACATCTGCCTTTTACTACTTGCTCCTTTTTATTTTTATTAAACAGCCATTTCGATAACAAACATATCGTTGTAAGAGAAAACCATTCGTTGTAAAGAAAAAATGATTGTGAAATGTTTGGTGCAGTTTTTGCAAAATGTGCAGGTCGCAAAGACTGTTAATTTCTGTTTTAAAAATTTACAAGTTATAAGAAAAAACTGCAAAATTGATGAAAATATAGAAATTTAAATGAAATCAGTGGTCGTACGCCCAGAGTCTGTTTTAAGTGTGAGTACGTCAAGCCCGGCTCAGCCCCCCCCCCCCCAAGCTTGGAGTGGCTCCAAAAAATACAAACTTTTTTTCTTACATTTATAAATGCTTTCAATTGTTTTGAAATATAAAATACATATAAAAATAGTACTTACTTAGACTTAGGCACACAAGAGTAGACAAAATCCCAAATAACAAGGGCAGTATTTGGATGCATCGCCATCTTCTTATAAACATCACGAATATTGAAACATCCCACAAACAAATAGAAGTAGAGAAGTTAACGTTTCTTCTTTTTTCACCTCATCTTAAATTTTTCTTTTCGTACATAAAACTTTCAATTTCAATTGTTGTTCATCAACATCATATTAGATCAATGAAACTTTTTTTCCAGCTTTGAATTAAAATAGATTTGAAAATTTTTTAGTAATAGAAGCAGTATCAGTATGATTTATGTAAATAAAGGGTCCAGTCACAAGGAAATGCTATTTTTTGATGCATATAATTCAAAGTTTCTTATAAATATTAGCTGCAACAACAAGTTCACTTGAAGATGGTTTTTGACACTTCAACAGAATCACTACCGAAGGTGCTTTTGTTAATTATATAATTTTAATTTATGTACAGTAACGATGTGTTGTAGAAGTGCTACCTTGTCTTCAGGTTATATTTTTGAGAGCTCTTCAAAGTATAAATTGTTGACATTTAACTATATTTCATCTTGCCTATTAATTTCTATTCAAATCACTTTTCACTCTCATTTTACTATAAATCAGTTTTTTCAAAAATTGCAGCTAAAGGTGGTATTCTAAATTACTGTAAATTATAACACTTCATCAGCAAACAAATATTATCATGAAATTTTATTCTTCTTAATGTTGCTATTCACAAGTTGGTAAAATATTTATTAGTAGAAAGTACTTTTGCGAGCATCATTTAAGCTGTTTTCATCGGCAATTATTTCAAGTAGCGGGAACCTCGACAAACGGGTAATCTTCTGGATTCAGAGAACCAAGTTCAGTTTCACGCTGCAGTGAGTTCTGTATCTTTTAAAAACAAAAGAGGCTTTAGCCGTGATAAAAAGAGAGTTTACAAGCGAAGAAACACGGATTTGGTTTGGCCAAAGTGAAAACTAATGTACCTTTACGTAAAACACGGTGCGAAAGCTACCGTGGCAAAGAAGGGTTCTCTAAAGATGAAGAGAAAGTTACTTTTGGCTTAGATCTCTCAATGCAATTGAGTCAATTCAAACACTAAAAATTTCTTCTTCAAACAGCTAGATTTCCTTTCCGTTGCAAGCTTCAGCAAAATTTTATATTTTTATGAAATTATTGCTATGATATTTTAGTTCGGTATATTATTTTATCAAAGATAGCTCATAAATTTTTGAGATCGAAATATTGTTCTCAGAGTCTTGCAATTTGCTTCCTGCATTTAGTTTTAATGAGCAAGGTTCTTTTTTGAAGTTTGATGAAAAATAATAGATGCAAATTTTAAGTTTTTAATTACAAAATTTCTGTCCGATATGAATTATTTTTCATTAAAAAATGCATGCAGCATAACTCAATATTAATTAAAATGAATAAAAAATACCAAAGGGCTATCCATCTTGAAGTTCGTGTCCTAATCGATCCAGGGATGGTGTGAAGTCCTCTAATCACATGTCCTGATCTCTCCAACAGATCGGGTGTTTAGACCATTCTAACAAGTTGTAAAGTGTTCAGATTCTCTTCGCTCTTTCTTCACTTCATCTGCGGCCTTCATTTCCCCGCCTCCGCTCTAAATCTCAACAAGCAGGGCCTTCTGCGCATGCCCTGTTCTCCAAGACCTGATTACCGGCATCTTTGGAAAGTAATCACTCCTTTTCTTGTGGTTTCCCAAGTCAAGAGGAAAAATCAGGATGAAAACGAAGAAAACTCTTCGCGTGAAAGAGACGGTAATTAAGGCTATTTTAAATAAAATGAAATGAAATAGGACTTTATGAGTCATCCGAAAGGCATCTTTTTCAGAACCATAACAGCTTTTCTGCAGCTGTTTATTTCGGTTTACATTTCAATTTCTCCCGATTAACAAGATTTTCATGGACTGAGGGTATTACGGTCAAGCGAAAGTCCGGTTAAAGTAGAGAATAAAATATTGTATGTATGGTTAGATGAATGAACGTTTTAAGAATTGCATCAAACAATAAAACAGCATTGGATTGCCTCCAACAATTAAAAATAATTAATAAAACAAGTATTTGTCCCAATTCAGTGAATTTGTTTTGACATCAGTTTTCGTACCTCTAAGAAGAAGGTTTGAAGAATTCACACAAGTTTTTTTTTTTTCTGCAAAAAGTTGGAAGTTCGGTAATTTGATACATAATTTTTAAAAATTATCACATTAATGGAGGAAGTTAATGTCTATTATTTCACTTATCAAAATGTTATTTTGTATACATTTGATTGTAGGGTAGACCGGAGTGCGTTTACGAGGATTTTTTTTCAGTGAATTTTCTAAATTTTATGTTTAAACCAGGGCTGTGGAGTCGGAGTCAGACTGATTTTGAGGTAAAGGAGTCGGATTCGTTAGAAAACATTCCGACTCCGGGCTTCTTTTTTTTTCTTTAATTTTCACTGACTCTGCATTTTTCTAAAAACTGACTACCAATTGGTTCGACTACATGTATAAAGGCCTACTAATAAGAAAATAACTGTCATTGGCAACCACCTGGTTTGATTACACTGAGTGACAAAATTTTACTTTTTTTCTATAACATTGAGGAAAACAACTGATTTATGTCGAGTTGGGTTCGCTGAACGTAAGTAGATAAACTAAATTCTTGTAGCACAGACCACTTTAAAGTTGTGACAAATTTAATTTCTATATATGGTTAAAAATTGAAAATTTTAAATCTAATCCAAACATGTTTATCCACTTATATTTTGAACCTTACTGCAAATTTTGTCATTATGTACTCTAAAACATACATTGTGAGGAGAGATAGCGCAGGTTTTATCACGGAGTAGAAAAATAAGCCACATGCTGTAAAAGAAAATGATAATAAATTAACTTTTCTTCTTATGAATAGCGAAATCCTCTTGAATAAGAAACCAACAGTAATCTCCCAACATTTATTGCATTCCATTTTCCTTGATAACGATCTTGTTACGTTTAATATCTAGATGAAAGCGTTCACTGTGTTTATCACTCATCTTTGCAACATTATAGGGGAAAGAATCGGAGTGAGTATCAAGAAACGTAAACTACATTCTGAACTCCATCGTTTCATATTTTTGCCACAAGTTTTTCACTAAAAATTTGGCATTTTTAGCAGGGCTGCGGAGTCGGAAGGAAAATGGTCGACTCCGACTCCTGGATTTTGAAACGTCAAACTCCGACTCCAACTCCGACTCCGGCTTTTTAAAAGTATTAATTAATTTATTTATTTTCCATTTTCTTCCTCATGGGAAGGGGGAAAAATCCCTATACAGAGATTGATGTATTAATTCCTTTTAAGAAATTTTCGCTTAGTATTTTATTGTAAACCTAAGATGCGCATACAACATTAGAAATTTACTTTGAAAATCAAATTTCCCAATAGTTTTGAATTTAAATGTAATATTACTTTAAAAGTCCCATTTTTTTAAAAAATGAAGAGGATTAATGTTTAACAAATACAGTTGGTTCTCTGTTTAACAACTTTCAAGGGAATAATATTTATTTCAAGGGAATAATATTTATTTCAAGGGAATAATATTCATTTAAAAACTCTCTAATCATTTTTTACACTCCTAATAATTTCATGCAGGATCTGTTTCATGTTTTTTTGGTTTTCTGTATGTATTTCTCTAGTAAGATAGTATTTTCAAAATAATTTTTTAAAAAAATTTTAATTTTCTTTTTTACTTAGCAGACGATTTTTTCTGACTTGGTTCAAATGATTTTTTTGGCAATGAAAAATATTTCAATTTGTTTAAACGAAAAATTATGGAAAAAAAATCACTTTTTAATTTTTTTCATATTGTTCCACCACTTCAAAAAATTCGAAAAAAATAATGAGTGTAACGGAGCATAAAAACATTTTCTAACAAAATTTGGTGGAGTGACTTTTCAGAAAAGCATCGAAAAAAAAATATTTAAATTTTATTTCCGTCGCAAAAAATCGGCTTTTCGTTAAAAAATTATGACTATAATAATTTTTCATGCATTTTATTCCTAAGAATAAGAGAAAAAACTACTATTTATTAATTTTGAAATTTACTATGAAAAAAAATTAAAATCGAAAAAACAGGTTAAAGAGCTGAAATTTGGTTAAATTATTTTTATTCAACCCCAAAATGATCCCCCAAGTACGAGTAAGAAAAGCCGCAAGGGCAGATTCAACATAGAAACCCGGCAACGACCTTTTACACAAAATGTGGCGGTATACAGCTTTGAATGAATAGCTTTTACATTACCTATATTTCTTTTTCACTCAATTTTTAATTTTAATTTTATCGGCTGCTTTAGAATTAACCTAAATATGAAAATTTTAAGATTAACTGCAATTATTGAGTGTTGTAACCAAGAAATCATGTACTTCTTTTATTTCATACGCTTTAGTGAGACTCAAGCTTATAGACATAGTCTTTAGATTTAAAAACATATATATTTTTTGGAAATTTAGATTCACGCTTTCGCGCCAACACTTATTTGAATTTACCGAACTCCCTCAATAATTTCTTACTGAGCTACAGATCCTGACTAGCTTAAAGGATATATTCCTTTTATTATCTTACAACTGAGATCGAAGCAAAAAATGTATTATTATTTTTATTTCAAAGTAATTATTTAGAAACTGTTAGGCAAAATAACCGTTTGCTCATAGTTACTATTAGTTAAAGAAAATTAAAAAATAAATAAATAAATAAATAAGTAAATAAAATAAATAAACAAGCAAACTAGGGGATTGCATTGGTTGCTATTACAGAAGTTTCGATAAATAACACTGTGTGACATGATTTTTCTAACATGAATACTATCACGTGTATTGAGTTACTCATTTAATTGTAACCAAAATTGCCAAATGATATGGGTGTCTAACACGCCACGTTTCTTTGTTATAACTTCTATAACATTTTCACGCACCCTCGCTTATGGTGTGATAAAAAGAATTTAATTAGATATATAATTTCAATAATTAGAAGCATACATCAGCCTATTAGTATATAGTATGAAAAATAATCATCTGCAACAGCTACTGTTTAATAGAATATTTTATTTCAATTAGAATTGCTGTACGTTTTTGAAGTGGCAACGCTTAATATTTTAATTTACCTCTTATTCCGCAAGAAAATAATTTTTCCACCCTCACTATATGTGAGAGTGGACGAAAAAATTTGCCAAACCTATGAATAAAAATGGCAACCGATTTTTGCGCTTGAAAAGTATTTTTCACAAATTAAGTGATGCTAAATTGAAAGAAAGCATTTTTGTTGGCACACAAATAAGAACGCTTATGAAAGAACGATGATCTTGATGAAAATCTAACCCAAAAAGAACAAGCGGCTTGGTTGTCTCTAAAGCAGGAAACTCGAGGATTTTTGGTCCGTCATAAAACTAAAAATGCCAAATTTTTAGTGAAAAACTTGTTGCAAAAATATGAAACGATGGAGTTCAGAATGTAATTTACATTTCTTAATACTCACTCCGATTCTCTCCCTTATAATCTTGCAATGATGAGTGATAAACAAGGTGACCGCTTTCATCAAGATATTAAACGTATAGAAGAACGTTATCAAGGAAAATGGAATGCAATAAATGTTGCGAGATTAACTGTTGGTTTCTTATTCAAGAGGATTTTGCTATTCACAAGAAGAAAAGTTAATTTTTCATCATTTTCTTTTAAAGCATGTGGCTTATTTTTCTACTCAGTGATAAAACCTGCGCTATTTCTCCTCACAATGTATGTTTTCGAGTACATAATGACAAAATTTGCAGTAAGATTCAAAATATAAGTGGATAAACATGTTTAGATTAGATTTAAAAATTTCAGTTTTTAGCCATTTATATAAATTAAATTTGTCATAACTTTAAAGTGGTACGTACTACAAGAATTTAGTTTATATATTTACGTTAAACGAGCCCAACTTGACATAAATCAGGTGTTTTTCTCAATATTATAGAAAAAAAGGAAAATTTTGTCACTCAGTGTAATCAATGACAGTTATTTTCTTATTAGTAGGCCTTTGTACATGTAGTCGAATCAATTGGTAGTCAGTTTTTAGAAAAATGCAGAGAGTCAATGAAAATTTAAGAAAAAAAGTACCCGAAGTCGGAGTCGGCAACTCCGAATCCTTTACCTCAAAATCACTCCGACTCCGATTCTTCGACCCCGACTCCACAGCTCTGATTCTTAGTTTTATGACGGACTAAAAATCCTCAAGTTACCTCCTTTAGAGACAACCAACCCGCTAGTTCTTTTTGGGTTAGATTTTCATCAAGATCATCGTACTTTCATAAGCGTTCTTATTTGCGGGGCAACAAAAATGCTTTCTTTTAATTTAGCATCACTCAATTTGAGAAAAATACTTTTCAAACGCAAAAATCCGTTGCCATTTTTATCCATAGGTTTGGCAAAATTTTTCGTCAAATCGAGAGTTATATGTGACGGTGAAAAAATAATTTTCTTGCGGAATAAGAGGTAAATTAAAATATTAAGCGTTGCCACTTCAAAAACTTACAGCAATTTTAATTGAAATAAAATATTCTGTTAAACAATAGCTGTTGCAGATGATATTTTTCACATTCTATACTAATAGACTGATTTATACTTCTAATTATTGAAATTATACATCAAATTAAGTTCTTTTTATGAGGGTGCGTGAAAATATTATAGAAGCTATAACAAAAAAAAAAAAAAAGTGACGTGTTAGACACCTATATCATTTGGCAATTTTATCTACAATTGAATGAGTAACTCAATACACGTGATAGTATTCATGTTAGAGAAATCATGTCACACAGAGTTATTTATCGAACTTTCTGTAATAGGTACCTATGTTTGCTTGATGTTGCTACCTATGTTTGCTGCCCTTAGTTTGCTTGATTTTTTTTTAAAATTTGCTTTAACTGATAGTAACTATCAGAAAACGGTTATTTTGCCTAACAGTTTCTAAATAATCACTTTAAAATAAAAATAATAATATATTTTTTGCTTCGATCTCAGTTGTACAATAATAAAAGGAATATATTCCTTAAGCTAGTCAGGACCTGTAGCTCAGTAGGAAATTACTGAGGGAGTTCGGTAAATTCAAATAAGTGTTGGCGCGAAAGCATGACTCTAAATTTTTAAAAAATATATCTGTTTTTAAATCTAAAGACTATGTCTATAAACTTGGGTCTCACTAAAACGTATGAAATAAAAGAAGTACATGATTTCTTGGTTACAACACTCAATAACTGCAGTTAATCTTAAAATTTTCATATTTAGGTTAATTCTAAAGTAGCCAATAAAATTAAAATTAAAAACTGAGTGAAAAAGAAATATAGGTAATGTAAAAGCTATTTATACAAAGTTGTATGCCGCCACATTTTGTGTAAAAGGCTGTATCCGGGTTACTATGTCAAATCTGCACTTGCGGCTTTTTTTACTCGTACTTGGGGGATCATTTTGGTGACGAATAAAAAAAATTTAGCCAAATTTTCAGCTCTTTATCGCAAAAGACCTTCGCGTTTTTCAAAAAAAAAAAAAAAAAACCCTGTTTTTTCGATTTTAATTTTTTTTCATAGTAAGTTTCAGAATTAATAAATGGTTGTTTTTTCTCTTCTTTTTAGGAACAAAATACATGAAAAATTACTAGCCATAATTTTTAAACAAAAAGCCGATTTTTTGCTACGGAAATAAAATTGAAGCATTTTTTTTTCAATGCTTTTCGGAAAAGTGTCACTCACCAAATTTTCTCAGAAAATGTCTTTTATACTCCTATACACTAATTATTTTTTTCGAATTTTTCGAAGTAGTGGAACAATATGAAAAAAAAACTAAAAAGTGATTTATTTTCATAATTTTGCGTTTAAACAAATTTAATTTGTTGGATATTGCTCACCTATTTCTGCTATCATATATTTTCTGTCCAATGTTCGATATTTAGCAAAAATAGTAAAGCCTGCTGAAATATTGAGTCATCTGTTCATTGTTGAAAAAGTCAGTATCGTTGTAAACGAAGACAGTGACGAAGACTAATCTTACTTAAAAAATCATCATAAATTGTTGAAATTGTTTTACCTAACGTCAGTTATTTAAAAGAAAGTTATATTAAACGGTGTAAAAAGTTACTTAAATATTCGAAATTCTTGCCTTTATTGGATCCAGATTGAAAAATTATTCAAAATACAGTATACTCCCGATCAGTGGTTGGAAGTAGCGCGCTACAAGTAGCGACGCTACTGTAGTAACTACATTTTTTAGTAGTTTGTAGTGTAGCGCACTACTTTTAAAAGAAAGTAGTGTAGCGAGTAGTTCGATACAAAAAAAAAGTAGTTTGTAGCGATTACTGGAAACTACTTTTAAATAAAGTTGGTAAAAAAAAAAGAAACAAGATTCAAACGAATCTGTCTGGTGCAAAGTGCAAATCTACCGCGACTGCATCAGCGGGCGCAATGAAAAATAAGACTCAAAAAAATAAAAATAAAATTAAAATCGAGCTGACATCAGACATATCATTTTGGCACCACATGTTCTACCTCCTTGACGCCAGTGGTTTCTTTGGCATCTTAATTTTCATAATTCGCCAATATTCGTGTTGAATGGAGCGTGGATTAGAAAGAAAAATACATATGAATTAAGCGATAACTGCCAATTTAGTACTCCGTTTCTGTCTTCTGGCATCCGAGAGTGTCCCGTAGACGAGCATTTTAGATTCCAATGGCATAATTGTTCATCATTTCACCAAATATGGAAGCGACTGTTCATGTAATAGAAGATGACGAAGATGTAGTACTGCCCTGGCTGGCTTACAACAATTATTATAATGTAATAGAAAAATATGAAAACGGAAATTTTTCAGTTGAGTGCAAACTTTGCCCGCTAAACAAAAAGATTTCGGTGTCTAAGTCATCTGCATACAATTTAAAATTGCATATTGAAATAAGTTAAGCATTCTTAGTTTTCTTTTACATTTCGGATTGCTTATTTATTAATATTTAATTATGAATACTAGTACCATTTGAGACGTTTTCCATGTCTTTTGTTTTTTTTAGTCATTGAGTGTTGATATATTAACATAGTAAAAGTCCTTCTAAGTTTTTGAAATTATTTGGTACGATGGAAAAAACATTATTTTATTTTATTAATGGCGTAGAAAAGGGGGTGGTACCTAGGTCTGGACCTCTCTCTTAAGGTTCAAAATTACTTTCCTTTAATGAAAATTAAAGTTTCTCTTTTCTGTTTAAAAAATGTTTTTCATCTTCAAATCTATTTTATAAATATATGTATGTTTACGAAAAATTAAATTCAAATTATAACTGTTTCTATTTTTATTTCCAAGTAACCCAGGTTGACTATTTTAAAGATAGACACCATCTTGAAGATTTTTTTTTTCCGCCTCTGCATGTAATCGATTGATTGCAAAGTCTAATATATTGTTACTGTCTTATTTTCATTCATATTTCTTGTTTTAAATTTTCTTTACGGCTGGCACAAGATCACCGAGAGCTAATTGGGACCCATGTCAGTGTTATTGTTGCTCCCCATCTCACAACCGTACCCTCTATAGTCAACGCAATTCGTATTTCGAGATCCTCACCCCCCTCTACAAGGCCTCGACCCTGTCCCCAAGGCCCGGTCAAACCGGGAAGCCTGGCAAGCCTATCCAATCAGGATCGCTCCGAAATGAATTTTTTAGGAAAAAAAAGGGGGGGGGGATCCTTAATTTGCCGAATGGATCTCTCACGTATTAAGGAGAGGGGCGACTCGAAATTGTGCCTATTTGTAATCAGGGGGACGGAACAAGAAGTGTGACACCATGTATTTTTTATAGGAGCATGTTTATTAAAAATAGGGTGACATGTGACAAAGGGGAGGGAGGTTTAAGATGAAGTGTGACGCTTGTGTAAAACGGGAGGAGGGAGGTCAAAAACGTTGAAAAAAATATGATTTAATTTATAAATATGATTAATTTATAACAGCCCCTAGTGAAAAGGATATCCGGGTGTTTTAAAATGACAATATTGTGATTATGACTCCAAATTTGGCCAAACCGTCAGACAAAATTGGCCGAGTAAGAACATTTTTGGAAGTCACAGTAGGGGGGGGGGACACTTGCTGGCGCGGGCCGGATCCGGAAGGAAGCCCGAGATTTTTAAAATGTGGGGTGAAATATATGTAGGGACGTAGTGATAAACAATATTGAGGGGGAAGGCGTAAAAGTAATTTGTGACGGGCCTTAAAATTTCTGTGTACACCCCTGGTCACAGTACCCTCCTGCGAGCTGCGATCACGGTGCTCCTGATAGCAATTATCAAGTTAATTGTTGATGAAGTTAATAAATTTATTTCAAGGCTGAATTAGGACTTAATTTTTAGTAAAGAAAGTAAAGGAGCCTCATAACCCTTAGATATTATATTTGCACGTAAAATGGGAGGATTTTCGTCTAATATGTTAAATTACATAACATTTAAAAAAAGGTCAGGAGCTCAGCTCCTGTGAGCTCCCATGCAAATTATGTCCTGCGCTTAACTTAGGTAAGAGTACAATTATGGCTAACCGACGTTTGAAATTAAAACTTCGAAAATGACACAGGTTTTCGTCTTTCCTCTATTCGCGTGATTAATTTAAAACAGCTTTGAAGGCTTATTTTCATTGGACACTTTTTTTTAAATAATTTTGTGCCGAGTTCGTCATTATGTGCCATGCCTATTTCACGCATCAAATTGAGTTTGGTTCCTCAAAAGTAGCACGATAAATTGATCAACTCGCCTGCAATTCAATTTCGATTTTTATTTTTATTTATTTATTTATTTATTTTTGCTCTTTCTTTCTGTTACGTGAAATATAACTCAATAATGAAATGTTACCTATGATTTTAAAAACATCTCCCATTTTGTTTTTACTCAAAACCACAGCGTTGTGTGTCTGTAGAGTTCCAATAAGGAAAATAATAATAATAAGTTGTTTAAATGTTTGAATTAATAATTTGTTTTACAAAATGTTATCTCTTGTTAAGATAGTTTCTAAAAATTTTATTTGGTATTTTCCCAAAATGTCAACGTACTTTTCTGCGTGGAACATATTTTTTCCGTATATTACATGTTTTTAAGATTACGACCTTGTGATATAACGTTTGTTGTTGCAGTCAAACTGTACAAACAGAAGAGATTTTTTTTTTTTTTTTTAAAGAGCGTTTTACTTCATGGACTTTTTTTACGAAAAAGTTGCATTTGAAGGATTCGTATTTTCCAAAAATAAGTTCTCCATTTCAAACATACATATAATTACTCTTCGATAACAATGTCTAATTTTACAATCATTTTCTTTTCCAAATTCCTTTGTTAGTTTCACTTAGTGACAGCAAAACAGTTCTGTTTTACAGCAGTTCAATCATCAAAATTAAAAGATTTGAAGCTCCGCCGAATAAAAGTTTTTAAATAAAACAGTGCTGAGAAGCAAGTTATTCATTCACTAAAAATTAAAAAATTTGAATGATATATATATATATATATATATATATATATATATATATATATATATATATATATATGTGTGTGTGTGTGTGTGTGTAACCGCTACGCAACTACAAGAAATATGCTGTTCCTTTTTTCAAACTGTATTTAGTATTAACTAACGTTTTCTTTTTTTTTTTTCAAATTTCATACTATACGCTCTCAATTTACCAGCAACAACATTCTTCTACTTATGACGCCATTCGCCCTTCATGCAATTCGGCGACGAAAATTAATTGAGAAGAATATTAATGTAAAACCACTTATTTTCTTGAGCCTTAATTTTCGCAAAAATGAGGATATGAGCAGAAAATTTCGTGAATTTTACATGTACAGTATAAAAATTGGTAAAAATAAATTTGAAATATTTCGCTATTATTGACCTTTTACGATTACGACGGACTTGTGAAAATCGCGAAAACAAAAGCGCTTTTGCAGTATTAATTCAGATTTCCTTACAGCCGTATCATTAACCTTGCGAAAGGTTTTTATGGACTGTACATTTTGATTAATTGGATCTTTCTGGAGAATCCATAAACACACTCAAATATCCTCTGGCCAGACCAATGCGTGAAATAAAGTTTGTTTTCGATTGATCAATTTATTTATTATTCTTTTAATGTTTGTTTTCAGAGAAAGCACCGACATAAGCTATCAGAACTGGAGGGACATATTAAATCATTAAAAAGTAATAAAAGCCTAAAAACACAGGATTCATTGAAGCAGGTTACCTTGTTTGATAGAATCTCGCCAAAAGTATCAGCCCGGTGCTCCCAACAAGAAATTGACGATGCTCTGTTAAATTGGATCGTTGATGGTGCCCTTGCTTTTTCTGAAGTGGAGAGGGACTCCTTTAAAGTTTTATGGGATAAGCTAAGCGCAAGTAAACTTATGTGCTCAAAAACTTTAGTGCAGCGCATGAGCTCGAAATATGAGCAGATGAAAAGAAAAAATTACGCCTTTTCATACACGAGTATGAAAATTGTATACATCCTATTAAAATACGTTTATTTCATTTTCCTTCTTTTTTAGAACCTTTTATTTCCTCCAAACATACAGTAAAACGTTACCTATTTCCCCCCGAACTTAATCCTTAATTTTGAAGCTTGTTGACCACAGAGAGATGGCGGATGAACTTGAAATATAAACAGAATACATCATTTTGTAATAAGTATGATCAGCGAGTTCGCGCCGTACAGTACAAACTTAACAGCTTGCGCATTCTGGCTGATCATACCAATTACCAAATAAAGTGTTCTGTTTTCGCTTCTAGTTCTTCGGCCATCTCACCGCCGTGATACAGCTATACCTGCTGCAAGCAATGTTTATTATCACTTATAAGAGAAAACAAACATATGTCTTTTTGGAGTACTTTTTTTTAAATTCTAAATGTTATAGGTTTTTTGGAATTATTTTTTAAACTTATAAATGCCATTTATGAATAGTTAACTTTAAAAAAGTAATAAATGTAATCCTAATATTCGAAATGTGGGCCCTGCCAGGTTTTGCAAATGCCAAATTTCGGTTCTTTACTGGCTCAATGGAAGAGATCCTCATCTATATTTTAAAAATTTCTTTTACATTCCAATTTTTGTAATTAAAGTTAAAAGTCTCCCAAATTTTTATATTACAATGTTGGCAGCTAAATGCAACTTTGTTTATAACAAGCGAGTGTATTTTCAAATGAATATTGCTTATATTTGTGTTTTACAATCTTATGTTAAAGTTCTTCTTTCCCGGAGAAAGATTATTTTTCTTTATTTCCGATACATCTTTCCCAAAAGAAATCATATTTTATCTGTTTACAATTTTACAATGAATCTTTTGTTGAAAATAAACGAAGCATATTTTCAGACGATATTTTTTGTTTTTCATTTTTTACTCTTGTCTCGTTTCATAGTTTTTAGAATGATCGCTAAACAATTTTACATTATGATGATTTCACCTGAAACTAATCAGAATGTAAACTGACCAATGTTCAGACTAGAAATTATGAATAATAGTTAATTTAAAAAAACCCTTTTTTCAGTCAAACCATGCTCCAATGCGAATGTAAGCTCAAGGTCCAAATCAATAAAATATGTGCATGTAATTGCAATTCATAGAAATGCATTTAGGTTTGTAACTGTCTATGTAGACTTCTTAGAGGAAATTAAAGAGCTTTAAATACTTAAGAAAATAATAAATATTTGATAAAGTTCTTGCATTTGAACCTGAAGTGAATATTCGTTGGCAAGAAAGGATTAAAATTTGAAGGTTGAATTCTTTCAACTTTTTAATCCTTTCTAGCAGGCGATAAGGTCTACATTGAGAAATTGGCATTAAAAAAAAGAAATCAGCAGATAATTTTTAATAATTTTCCAGGTCCAAATGAACTAATTTATTAATCTAAACACTTTTCGATTTTTTTCGTTCAACCCTCAAATGGTGTGTGTGCTTCTGCTTTTTTAAATTAATTTTTCAAAAAGTAGCGAAGTAGCGACTACATTTTAAAAGTAGTTTGTAGCCGCTACATTTGAAAAAAAGTAGTTGTAGTTGTAGTTAACTACATTTGTAATAAAGTAGTTGTAGTTGTAGTTCGCTACAAAAAAAATGTAGTTTTTCCAACCACTGCTCCCGATTATCCGTGCTAATCACCGGGCGGCGTAGCACGGATAATCGAAAAACACGGATAATCCGAAAAAATCATTTAAGGAATATGCAGGGTAACTATTTAAGGGGAAATTAGAAAAAACTATGTATATACTCACACAAACCAGGAACTTTTCTTCGAAATTTATTGCTTTAAAAAACGGTGATACATTTTTGTTTTCTTTGTTTAAATTGTTGCGTGTGTCCGTACGAATTTTTCTTAATGCAATTATTTCTCCGTAATAGTAGCTTCTTTCACTCATGTAATCCAATAAATGTTCCACAGATTGTAGAGCAGTAGAATGTGAAATTGTATTCTCTTCATGTTCTTCATCTTCGTTTTCGGTATCATCACTTGCGTTTGATTCAGTAACAAGTTCAATGATATTTTCGTCAGTTAGACATAGAAATCCTGATTCACATTCGTCGCTTTTAAACCACTCTTCGACATTTTCAGCGTAAACTGATTCGAAACCTTCGATTCCTTTAACTTCCTCAATGATGTTATCGATATTATCGACCTGATGTTATCGATATTATCGATAACATCATCGAAGCTTTAGAAAAGTGTGATTCCGAAATGATGCACGGATAATCCGCAAACGGGATAATCCGCACACGGATAATCGGGAGTATACTGTAGGGTGGAAAAATTATATAATCGTCTTTATGTACAATTTAGCATTGAATGATATTGATTTCAACACTCTTTAATCATTTTTCACACTCCTAATAACTTTATGCAGGATTTGGAATCATGTTTTTTTTTTTTTTTTCTTTTCTTTCTGTTTTTCTCTGGTAAAATAGTATTTTCAAAATCATAATAAAACAAATAAAATTTAAATTTTCCTTTTTACTTAGCAGACAATTTTTTTTCTGACTTAGTTCAAATGAATTCTTTGGCAATAATAAATATTTAAATTTGTTTAAACACAAAATTTTTGAAAAAAAAAATCATTTTTTAATTTTTTTCGTATTGTTCCACCACTTAAAAAAGTTCCTGAGTGTAGAGGAGTACAAAAGACATTTTCTGATAAAATTTGGTGAGTGACACTTTTCAGAAAAGCATTGGAAAAAAATATTAAAATTTTTTTTCCGTCGCCAAAAACGGGCTTTTCGTTTAAAAATTATGACTATAATAATTTCTCATGTGTTTTATTTCTAAGAATAAGTGAAAAAATTGCCATTCATTAATTTTGAATTTTACCATGAAAATCAAATCGAAAAAACAGGTTTTTTTGAAAAACTCTAAGGTCGTTTGAGATAAAGAGCTGAAAATTTGGCTAAATTTTTTGTATTTGACACCAAAATGATCCCCGAAGTACGAGTCGAAAAAGTCGCAAGGGCAGATTTAACATTGAAACCCGGCTATGGCCTTTGCTCCAGAAGTACATGTACCCGACTTCTCCCCGCAATATAGTGCATTTTTTCGTAAAAATGTTATAGATAAAAATAATGTAAGATCTATTGTTGAAGCTTTTCAGAATTAAAGAATTTACATTTTTTAATAAACTTTGAAATTAATTGGGGTGTCACCCTCCAGATGGGTATCACCCGGGTTAGACCGCCCCTCTCAAGAAAGGTTTTTTGACTTAGCAAAAAAGCTTTTTTTTTCTTCCCCTCAAGTTACAGCTTTCAAAAATTGAATGCACATGATTTAATCAACATCTATGTGCTAAGCATTAAAGGAAAGCAAATTAATCCTCTTCATTTTTTTTTTAAATGGGACTTTTAAAGTGATATTACTTTTAAAATCACAACTATTGTGAAATTTGATTTTCAAGCTAAGTTTCTAACGTTGTATGCGCATCTTAGGTTAACAATAAAATTCTACACGAAAATTTCTTAAAAAGGAATTAATACATCAATCTCTGTTTAGGGGTTTTTCCCTCTTCCCATGAGGGAGAAAATGGAAAATAAATTAATTAATAATTTTAGAAATCCGGAGTTGGAGTCGGTGTCGAAGTCGGAGTCAGACGTTTCAAAATCCAGGCGTAGGAGTCGGAGTTGGAGTCGACCATTTTCGTTCCGACTCCGCAGCCCTGGTTTAAACTTAGGAAATTTTCGACATTGCGGTTTGATGAAGCACTTAATGGAGTCAAAATTAGTATATTCAGTTGTTGCTCCCACAGTTTGTATTTCTAAACATTAAACAAATTATTTTTGAGTCCAAGTCGGTTGCGTAAACGTGTCCTGGACACGGGGCACGTTTACGCATATACTTATTTTGACACCTAACATGGTTCTGTTAGTGTTTTGAACATAATGTCTTACCATCGCTAAAATAAAGCAAATTTATTACAGACTGAATAGTGTATAAAGTAAAAGCTGAACGGGCATGAAATACTAAAAAGTTTTGAGACAGTTCGGAGCAAAAAAAAAACATGAAGACACATTTAGAAGTAAGACACAGTAAGAATGCGTAAAGCGCTCAGACGTCAACGCGTAAACTTGCTCCGTCGCCAAGTTTGAATTTTTTTTTTAACGTATGAAAAGTTAAATAACCATTTCAGTTCATACAAATACAATTCTCAGGAAAGGATAAAATTTTTCTGATTTTTATATATTTGTTCTTTCTTAACTAAGTATTATTTATTCACAATAAACTTCAAAACGTTTAACTTTAAATTTACTTGACTCGGTAGAAAACAGATTGTTCTTTCTGCATGCTATACCGAAGCTCGACTGATGCTCAAAACTTGTGAATATATTTGCTAGGGTGCAGCATTAATCTGTTATGACTGTTGGCTCTCCAGTTATAATTCGTTTTGAAAAAAGGGCACTGCGTAAACGTATCCCGGTCTACCCTATACATTTTTTAAAGTGATATGACAGGGGTTATATTGTCATCGTCGTTATAGCTATTGTCTTAGTGAACCACGTCAGCGAGTCTCTTTTTTTTTTCTTTTTAATTAGGAAAAGACTGTTATACCGCTTAATATACTAGTCGCGAATTTCCGCTTTTTCAAGTTTATTTTTTTATCTCGTAATTACCATACATAATTATGAACATTTCAAATTGTTTTCACAATTTTCTTTTCGATTTTCATACATAAATTAATAATGGCCGGTTAAAGCGGAGATCCGGTTAAACGGAAACCAGTTGATCAGGAGTCAATTGCATTTCGTTTCATACGATAAAATGAGGTATTACAGATTTTTTTTAATGAAATTTCGTATCATTTGCATTAGATCCTTTAGAGCAACGGTTCTCAACCTGTGAGACTTCTCCTTGAGAGCGCGATAACGCGAAAGAGTGGAGGGTACGAATAACAAAATATATATATATATATATATATATAAATAAATTTAAAAAAAAAATTGAATTCTGAAATTTTGAATTCAAATTATATTTTTCGCAATCACGAACTGAGACAGGACCCTACTTATTGGAGTTATTGTTTCTAGAAACGGCTCCTGTCCCCCCCCCCCAAGTCTGCCTCTCCTCCTAGGCGGTTACTTGTGCATAGTTGTGTGTGTGCGTACACCTGTGTGTATGCACGTAGGTGTGTGTGAGTGTATGTGTGTAAAGTCGTGCGTGTGTGTAGGACATGGACGCCTCCAACCAGGAGAAGCGGATAGCTCAAAACCGGAGCAGCCGCGCCGCGCCGCCAGCAGAGGACGGTGGGCGGTGGTGCTGCAAAGGCTTCTGGTCCAAGTTGAAAAAGGCACGGACACCAAAAACGGTCAAATGAGAACTATAAGCAATCGTGATTGCTCAAAAAAAAAAAAAAAAATAAAAATAAAAATAAAAAAGTTAAAAAAAAAAAAAAGATCAATAAACTGAAAGAAAGAAAAAAAAATATTTTTTGACATCCGTACTATTAAACCTTGTGCGCGTCTGTCTGTTTGGTTGTCTATTACCCTATCTCCTCCGGACTGGCAATGTGTACCAAGTCAATACAGGCGCCGTTGGATACAGGACAGGGGAAACGATTAAGCCCTGTCTCACTCCTCTAAACCTTAAGGGGAGGGACACCCAGTCCTGAGGATTTCCTGACACACTGAAAAGCATTAAAATCATCAGTTGTCATCCGCCGCAAACAGCATTGAACCACTGCAGGTGGCGAACGGTGGTTGGCGAGCGAAGCGAGTAGGAGGCGGAACCCCGTAGTAAGAGATAGAGAACATATATAAAGTAGTGGTTCCTTACTTAAAAGAAGAGTTTGTTTCCGAAGGGCGAAAAGTCAAAATTTTCAGAAATTCACTTTTTGACGAAAAAAAATGTCTAATTATATGCACATGTCTAACAATATGTTTAATTTTCCAAACAAAACTTAGTCGAACTGAATACAGGAGATGAACTTCGTGATACCTATCGCGTAACTATAATTGAAAAATATAACATTATAACTGATTTATGAGAAACGTCTGTAACGATAAGACTTATATGAACAAAAACATATATGTACATTTTGTTATTCAGCTAAAGAATTAAGTAAAAACATACTAAATATAACTAAGCTGTGGAATTCTATTATTTAGTTTCAAAAAATAACATAATATAGAGCAGATTTTTAGTTAAGGTCGTAGTGTATGTAGCCTTACCTTTGGCTTCAACATACTCAAAAAATATTCTGCCGAGGAAAGGTAAAGCGCAGTATCTGTAGAAATGAGTTTTTGAGATATTTGTCGAAACGCTAATTGAATTCCTTACTACCAAAAATAAAATGGTGAAATTTGACGTCTTGTTTGTGCTTTATTTTCAGCGGAAACCAAATCAGCGAGCTTGTACAATAAAGCTCAAGCACAATATATGACAAAAATATTAAAAAAAAGAAAAATTTGCAGTTACTTCGCTTTACATTCTTAAGACAGTATTATTATTTATATTACTATTTTATCAGGATGGGAGGGGGCGCGGTAAAATTTTCTTACCATTAAAAACTACTGCACATGTAAAATGTGGCTAAACTGATTTGATAGTGAAGAGAAAATGCTATGTAGCAACTCAAGAAGTACCCACAACTGGCGACTAAAAAGCGACTACATTGAACAAAGGCGACTATGGCGACTGTTTTAGCCAAAATATTTGCAAAAAGGACTGTTTTAAAATCAATTGTGAAAAACGGTGTTTAGTTTTGAGAAAAAACCTTTAAAAGAAAAATATAAGACCTTACAACACTCGCAATTTCAGTCATCGAAGTCGCTTCAAAATATTTGTTTTTTTTTTTCTGTCAAAAAAACAATATAAAAATATATGCGCTCAATATACACAAATTGCGTTCGATGTTATATTTAGTAAGATAAATCTCAAAGCACGGTTCATGGAAAAGTTTGACTTCACAGTCTTAGCACCAAATTCTAATTTCTTTACGATTTTGTTTATTTATTTATTTTGAATTATATGTGCAACAAAAAAAAAAAAAAAAAAAAAAAAAAAACTCTTTCTTGATTAAGTGACTTTTAACATAGACGTGCGGTTAATCTAAATACTTCAAAATTTGCAATACCGAAAGTTAAATGATGAAAAAGCAGACTAAGGTTTTGAAACTACATCATGCACGTGAAAATAGCGGGAGAGCAAATGTTGCTAGTTTTACGTTGCCTGTGGAAATCGCGGGATACGCAGTGAGAGGGTTAAAAGAGAGAATTAAAAAATTACCAACGTCTGAAAATTCCATTCTGTGGATAGGGTCATTCTGTACCTATACAATCTAGCAATCTGTTACTATTTTTTTTTTTGATTGCTGCAACATCTCAACGGGGATACTATGAGTTTCCTTTTAAAATATTTCGCACAATTCATCTAGTGTCCTTAGCAGAAACGCGTGCACCTGACTCTTAAGGTAACCCTACCAGACAAAGTCACAAATAGACAAATCCGCATCTTCTAAATAAGTTTTTACTGCTCGCTCAATCTCACTGATCATACCTACTACAAAATGTTCCGTTTCCGCTTCCAGTTCACCCGCCTTCTCTCCATACCAATATCATTGTTTTTGTAAAACATTGTTTCATGATGAGAACACGCTTTTGACTCTTCCGCTGATCCATGATTTCTTAATAGTGACTAATAAATGGTGAGATTATTTCCTCTGAGAGAAGGTAAAGCGCAGTATCTGCAGAAATTAGTTTTTGAGATCTTTAGAGAACCACGGTTTGGATTCCATACTAACAATAGGAAAGCATAGCAGCATAAAATAAATGCAGCATAAGTCAGTAGTTACAGCATCTTTCTCACTGGAAAAAAGTTTTCGACAGCCAAGTATCTGAAGAAATGACTTTATAGGAGAAAAAAGCTAACATTCTTTTCTGAAAGTGAAAATATAAAATAATGAGAAATGAACAAATCAGAAGAGTTCTCCCCTGAAAACGGATGAAATAAATACTGTATTTTTACGTTGCCTTGGGGGTGTCCATAAATGATGTCTCTTTTCAACTTTCTGACTCCCTCCACCCTTTATCACAAAGTGTCACACTTCACCATATCCCTGCCCCTCCCCCTTTTGTCACAAAGTGTCACATCAGGGGTGTTTGTGATTCGAAATTTTTGACATTTCTGAAAATTTTGGGTTGGCGTTTCCGAAAATTTTGGCCTGGCAACATTCAAAAACTGAAAAATTACATTAAAGCGGGGGGGGGGGGGGGGGACCACACACTTTAAAAATGTTTTTTTTTCAATGAATTTTAAAGAGTATTTACTGAGGGGGGAGACTTGAGTCCACTTGCATCCCTGGTCACACTTTACCATACCCCCCCCCATTGTCACATGTCACGTTTTTTTTTCATAAATATATTTTCATAAGAATGCGTGATGTCACACTTCTTGTTACCCCCCCCTCCCTCCCCCTTGTCACAAACTGGCACAATTTCAGCCTCAAAGCGTGACAGCGTTTGTGGACATCCACTCACTGACTGTCAGTGGCATACAGGGCGAGCTCAAATGATGGACCCGATTTTAAAAAATCATATTTTCGAAAGAATAGAAAAAGAAATATACCATGTTTTTTAGTTATGAATGCTCTATGTGTGAGTTTTTTGTTACGCGACAAGCATTTAATCTGCATTTCAACTCGTTCCTCGTCCCGTGTGATTTCTTTTCACGGTGTAGCGTCAAAGACAATTCGTATCAACTCCTCATGCTGAAAACACTACAAAAACTTCAAGTTCGCCATTTTGTAGCATTAAGAATCATTGACAGTGTGACACTCAAATGTATAGATCGATCTGGGTTACAGGTAAGATGTTGCCATGTAACGAAAGTCTTCAACATTTCGCTTTTGTAATTGAACTTTTTGCACAATGTGCTTTCATATTTGTGCATTTGAATTCATTGGAAAAAAGAAATTGGTATATTTATCTTCAAGTTCATGTATCACTTATTGTAATATGCAGAATCTGATTAACATATAGAGAGGCCCTAGACCAAAAACTTTTTAAGGGCCATCTGTAGTAAAATCTAAGTTTTAATCATTGGATTAAACAGTTTTAGCCATTTGGAGCCTCTAAGAAGCATGTCTCGAAGGCCACGGCCTATTTAGTAATCAGGCCTTGGTAATATGTGCAGTAGTTTCAAAAAGATGGTTTTTTAAATTTGGACTAACCTCTTCTGCTCAACCAGTACACACAAATCTACTAAAAAAATGTTTTATTGCACGTAATTTTTTTTTTAAAAGGGGGAGGGGAGTGTTTATTTTGGTAGGGTAGAGAAAGTTGTCCATGTTTACCATTATCACAAATGAAACGTATAGCTGTAAAAGTAGGCATCTCCAAAAACAAATTCATATATCTGTCTGTACAAAAATATATTAGTTACAATAACTTTTCCTGTTTTGTTTAGACCATTTAGGGGACAACTTTAAAACTCTCTGGCTGTCTCAGGTCGTTGACTTACCAAGGTATTGCACCGAAAAACCTAAAAACCGTATTTACGAAAAATTGAAATTGGACATACCTACTTTCGCAGATATACGCTTCAAATAATCGGTGTTACTTTATTTCGTTGCTCTGAATTTATGCCCCATGAGTCAAAAGGTTCTTGTCACAGATTTGTCAGCATGTTTTAATCGATCGAAGTACTTTCAGTAAATGTTCCCGATTTTAGCACAGAAATGGATGCGAGAAGTGACTAAATGTAAACACACTTGGTGTTCAATCATGATACGGCACCAATATGTCGAGTCCAAGATGTTGCAGTCCAGCGACAATGCAAACAGCGACATGCAACATTGGATATCAAGTGAATTTACACTTGCCACTTTCCCGTGTTACTTTTTGAACTGAAATCAAGAATCTGTAGTGCAATTTATTAGATAAACAGAAACAGAAATTAGATCAACAGGCTAACGAATCTGTGCCAATAACTGATTCACCGATGGGACATTTGCAGAGTAAGAAAGGATGTCACATCGAACAGTCATAATGGTACACATTGACAGCATCTGTCTCGTGCAACAATGAATACTTAATTTTTTTCCCTGTAAAAATAATTTAAAGAAATTATTCGTTTTGGCTAACTAATTTGTAACACCCTGCATTTAAATTGTATCGTAACTATTTACATTACCACCTATGCGACAAAGGTGAATCCGGTAGTACTATACCCATATTTTTAATATAACGCTTTGTTAGAGATGAGCTAAAGAAAATAGTTTATCTTCTAATAAAAGTATTAATGGAAAATTCTATCTTGTTTTTTCTTCATGACATGGCAAATCGCCATTGTTGCTTTGAAACTATGAAACTAGTTTATTTTTCTTTGAGGAGAAAAATGAACTAATTTTTTTTTTCTTGAACTACAGATTCGGCGAATTCGCCCTGTTTAGCAAAGGTCACATGGAGCACCTCAATTTTCCTTGCGTAGTTTGAAAACACACACACACACACATATATATATATATATATATATATATATACACGTATCATCGTCTGATTTTTCTTATTAATTAATTAACTAATAATATAAAGTTGAAGAGTTTGTTTGAATGTGCTAATCCTAGGAACTACTCGTTCGAAGTGAAAAAATATTTTTGTGATAAATAGTCCATTAATTGAGGAAGGCAATAGGCTATAGAACATCACGCTACGACTAATGGGACTGCAGCACCAATAAAAACTATTATGAATACGGGAAAATTTATATCTATGCCAATATTATAAAGCTGAAGAGTTTGTTTGAACGCGTTAATCTCAGGAACTACTGGTTCGAAATAAAAAAAACTCTTTTTGTGTTGAATAGTCCATTTATTGAGGAAGGCTATATGCTACTTTTTTTTAAAAATCAGATTGACCGAAATATTTGTAATTGCAAATTCAATGTTTAATTAATGGTTTAGTCTATGAATTTCTAATAGATGGCGGAGTAAGGTAACTCTTCGAAAGGGCACTGGCTGACAGTGCCGATAGATGCGAAGAACCGTGCCCATGCTACGCTGCTGTGATCAGCGGACAGATTTTTTCCCCCCCGATGTTCAGGTACTTAATTTGATTTTGTAGGATTTTTCTATTGGGTTTTGTTTTCCTTATTTCTTCAACGTTTGTTTTTGTTTTTATAGTTGAAGATAGTTACTTATCTAAGTAAATGATTTGATTTGTTGTATTATTCAACTGTGATAGTTCTTTAAAACTTTTTTATTATAGCATTGTTTATTTGGCGAAACACTTTAAATTCCAGGGGGAAAAAAACCGCTTCACTCGCAAAAGGGCAGTTACCAAATCGTGGTTGCTTGGCGCGTTAAGCTATGAACTATGTAGTTGACGTATTATTTTGAGTTTTAAAGCTACTGTTAATATTTTTATGTGTTTTGGCGAATAGTTTTAAATACCAAAGAAATTTTAATAGGTCTTTGGAAAAGATGTGTACTTATTTTAGTTGAAGAAAAATGATCATTTCACATCAGAAGGAGAGCGGGGGGGGGGGGGGTGGATTTGTTTTTTTTTTTTTTTGTTCAACGGACTTCCTTTAACTTCTTTGCATGGGCATCGCTGTGCAGGTACTGCCAGTTTTAAATGATAGAACAGTATTTATCTAGAAATACACTTGTGTAGTGTAGTTATTTTCCCCCCGCTTCAATTGGACCAACCTTTTTTGAAATCAATGGACCTTTAAACTCTCTTCCTTCTTTTTTTGCTATTTTTTGATGTTTTAGCTTAACTTAAATTAATAAACATGTCCACTTTCAAACTAAATTCACCTTGTGAACATTTGTCATAAATGTTGTGGTGTATGCTGATAAATTTGATAAAACATCGGTAAAAATTAATTATTTTTATTCCTTTTTTTTGAGGGGGGGTGGAGGGGGAAATAACACATTTTCTAGCATACAGCACCATATTATGTCAGCTGCTATATCTCTGCCTTATTGCTTGCAGAGTTATCTAGTTTGAAAATATTTTTCGAGTCCTAATTAGTTTACATTAATCGAATATCTTATTTTAGTTCAAGGGGTGGTATGATATCATTGATGTGATTAAAAATTTAAAGTATTGTAGCGCAATAGTTAGGGGAAAAGGGGGCACATGTGAACATTTTTTTTCATGTCTTCATTTCTCGGCAAATATTTTCAATTTCTCACAGAAAAAGGGTCTCTATGATTGAATAGTCTTTATTTTGTGCCATGGAACTGTTTCAGAATTAAAAGAAATATTTCTATTCTTCATGGAATTTTTTAAAAAATGTCTTCAATTGTTCACAAGTGCCCCTATAGAGGGGTAGATGTGAACAAGCTTGGGGCACATGTGAACACGATTGAAAATTGCAGGACGAGCATCATATTTCAACGAAAAACTCGGTATAAGGAAGCATATATTAATGTACTAATTACATTAAAGAGTTTGTAACTTATGCTGTGTCAGTTTGAATTGTACAAAAGCTGTCATTAAGAAAATATTTTTTTCTGAATTATAGAACTCTGTTCAATGTCAAATTTTAAAGTTTCATAGCATGTTCCAATCCATAGATCGACAAGAAAAAATCTTATAAGACTAAACAATACAAAGAATATTTTATTATGTAAAGTATATTTTTCTCATACGTATAGTGCGTTCAAGCTTCATACAGAATATGATGATGAATTTAAAAATTTTTCTAAGCTTCAGTGTTTAGTTAAAGGAAAATATTTTCTCTTTATTTTCCTTGAAAATAATATGTACCACTAAATTTTTAACCAACTACTTATAATTAACGAATTTAAAAAATAAAAAATTATAAAAATAAATAATTAGTAATTATCTAATAATAATTAACAAGAAATTTACAAACTGATTGTAGCAAAATAATAATTATAAATCTCATCATTTCTTTTAACACTTATAATAAGCCTACACTAATATTTATACCTGCGGAGGAGGGTATGGGAGTTGTTCACATGTGACCCCAACCTGTTTGCGTTCACAAGTGTCCCGGCATCTACCTTTGAACTAATTTTCAAAAATTAAGAATTTCAAATTTAATTACAAAATTTGAACAATGGTATAAATTTACGTGAATGTTCACAGGGGTGCCCCCCCCAAGTTCAATGGCACAAAATCCTCCCCCCACCCCAAAAAATTCTCAACACTCTTTCTCTTTTTTATTATTTTTATTCTTAGTTTTCTTTTTTTTTATTTGATTTATTTTTTAAAAATATTTTTATTAATTAATTTTTTTTTATATTTTTGCTATTTATTTTTAAATTAATTAATTAATTTGTTTTTAATTATTATTATTATTTTCTTAAGACAGTTCTTCACTACAGCAATAGCATACACACACGCAGCAACTAATAAATAAATGAAATAAAATATGAACGAATAAAGTAAAGTAAAATAAATAATTCAATTTAAAAATAAATCAATAAATGAATTTTAAATTAATAAATTTGAAAAAAAAATTAAAGTCCCCCCCCCCCAAATTGTGATTGGCGCAACTTGCGCCATAATCCCCCCCCCCCCCCCCTGTGGGCACCCCTGAATGTTCATATAACGGTTTGCAATAATTAAGTTTAGCTTATTAATTAGTTTAAAATATGTTTTTATACGAAGGAGACAGTGATAAAAGTACATCAGCATTTGCTAAAACAAAGAAATTGTCACCACAGGAACATAAACTGGCTCCTTGCTCTAGAAGTTTGGTTAAAAAGTAGGGCAAGTACTGCTATTACTTGAAAAAATTTTAAGATATTTTGCTTGACGTTATCCTAGTACAACATAACATGTTCGTAGTTCATATGTGCCCCGCTTTTCTACTTTGTAATGTGTCACTCGTATTTAATGGATTTTGTATAAAATTCTCAGAATTCACGCCTCTTCTAAAGTACAAATAATTAACTCATAGGCTTGAAATTTTACGCAGTAGTTTATGTTGGAAGTTATAAAATTACCGCACTAAAGCTAAAAGTTCAGTGGAATTTAAAATATTTTGTAAATTTTCTCCTTATTTGATATTTTTAAAAAAAATCTTAAAAATTCAAGTCTCTTGCCAGAGCAGAAGACATTAACTCAGAGTCACAAAATTTTTGCACAGTAATTAATGTTAGGGAGTCACAAAATGTTCCGCTCTAAAGCTAAGTGCTCTGTAGAATTTCGATTTTTTTTTCGGCCCACCCAAAATCTTTTTCTTGATAATTTATGCTCCATGGACTTAATTTATCGTCTGCTTCGCTTTAAGAAATTCTTCTAAAAGTGAAGGGTAAAAATAGAATCACTTTTTGCGGCTTTCAGTTTATTATCTCCGCTAATCAAAGCCTAGAAAAGATGCGACTGAACAAAAGTGAGTTCCCTCAAATTGCCATAATTTGCTTGTTATGGTCTTAGCTCCGGACTTCCAGCTATTTTGGGAGAAAATATTTGGACATTGATTGTCGGCTTCGATTAAGGTGATTTCTGATGTGCGAAACGAAGGACTGAACAATTCCAATTGTTGGAAAAAAGGGTGAGGAATCAAAACCTTTTCATTAACGGTTATTGGCGTTGTGTCAATAAAGGAGTTTCTCCTCTTTCATTTCAAACGCAAATGTGCTCGTTTAAGATTAAGCGACTTGTTATCAGAGCTATACTATACCCAGAATCAAATGTGTAGTCATATGTTGGTTTACTTTCAGTGTATGTCTCAGCTCAGTGACCAAATTCAGAAAATGTACAGTAAGGCAAAATTACTTGGCAAAGGAAAAAAATGGAAAAAAATAATAAAATAAAAGTAAAAAAATAAAACAAATAAATAAAATATAGAAGAATAGAAAATTAAAAAATAAAAAAATAAATATATAAAAATAGAAAAAAAAAATGGATTTTTTTGTTCGTGCTCAGTTTTGTATTAGTTCTTTTCAAATGAACCCCAGTATTTTATGATTGCTTCTAAATTCGAACGCATGAACGATGACTAATTAAGACTACGCACAGAAGCGAACTAGTATTATTTCCTCCCGACCACAGGCAGCAGGTGTCTTTTCTTTTCATTGGAGAATAAAAAACGTCAAAATAAGTTAAAATGTAGCGGTGATACCCACTGGAAGGGCTATTTTTTTATGGTTTCTCTTTTAATCTCCCGTTGACCCGAAGGAAGCCTAATTCTTGATATTTTTTTTTTCTAAATCTAGATGAATAATCCAAAAAAAACGTGACTGAGGGAATATGAATGATCGATTTTAAATTACATGCTAGGAATATTTCATCTTGATTGATTTGAAATTGAGTGGAAACGAAATAAACTAATATCATTGCCATCTATATTTTAATTGAGTTTCACACAGAAAAACTGCAAATTCCCAACATTCTTATGTTTGATAAAAAAAAAATGATTTCAGGCCTATATGTAGGTCAAAGTGGAGGGGTATCTTTCTTGAAAAGTAATAGTCCAGTGAGGGGGTGTAACGACACATGATTGAAATACGTGATTTGTAGTTTCATGCTTTTTTTTTTTTTTTTTTTTTTTTGAAAGTGTTCTAGATCTTTTTTTCAAATGAGTTTCTGTCCAAAAGTGAAAGATCTCTCCAGCAGTAAGGATTTTATGGACATTCTTTAACACGATGGGTGGTATTTTGAGGCCTTTGAGTCTTTGAAGTTTCCGCTGATTCTCTCTTTACGTATACATAATATCTTTGATATTTTCGGTTTAAGTATCGGTGGAGCGAGGTTGTTACTACATCCGGGTAAAAAGGTGTATCTGATGTAAAACATCTTCCACTATCTCTTTTCGTTTTAGTGACGGTAAGGTTGAAGGTCAAACGGTGCAAAGCAATATTTTTGGAGGACAATAGATAAATTGTAACAATGTAGTTCAACAGTTCATGTAAAATAGGTTCCAAGTTAAATAAATATCATGCAGCGTTTCTTTTACTAAAATGAAGTAATATTATTTTTGCCATTATTAAAGTATAGTTATGATATGGTTTAATCAAGGGATTCCATCCCTATTCCCGCATGCATAGGGTTGGGGGCGTTTCACGTGTGCCCGCCCACTTGCGATCAAGATATTTTTTTAAACTAATTTTTAATAAAATGTCATCTGAAAGTTTTTTTAATTTTCAATGATTAACCATCCAAAGTTAAACATTGCGTACAACTCAAATAAAGGCACACATTTCAGAGCTTGTTTCTATAAGAACAGAGGAACTGGAGGTATAGAAAATTTGTATATCCAGGGTCACATTGTCCTAAAATCCATTATATGAAATGAGATTTTTTGAAAAATAATTACGAGAAACATTAGAAAGTAAAAAGTTTTCCGCTTTGATATACTTATGAAAATCATAATTTTCGATAGTAAGTGTCACATAAAATCAAAGTACATATCACGACTTACACGACCGTGGGAAAGCAAAGAGCAGTATCTGCAATTTTTTTCCCAAGATTCTTTTTTTTTTTTTTTTGCATTTTGTCATCTATTGTACTTTAGCTTTGTTGGGCTAGCTTGGTTATTTGGTTTCCACTGAAAGTTAAGCAAGAAGAACAACGTCAAACCCCAACGTTTCCCTATTGTTAGTATGGAATCCAAAACGCGTTTCTTCAATTATCAAAAACCTTATTTCTGCAGATACTGCTCTATAGCGTCCCACACCAAACGGTAAAAGTAATGCTCCATTCTCCTTCCAAATCAAAATCATTGCAGAGCCGGATCTATGGGGGGGGGGGGGGGGGGGCAAGCCGGGGTTCTTGCCCCGGGCGGCAACTTCAGGGGGGGGGGGCAGTTAATTCGAGTGGTGTTACCAGCAGGAAAGAAAGGCTTATTCTAAGAAATTCTGGTAAGTACTCCAAATATTAAATATTGAAAATTTGAAACGGGGTAGAAAAGAGAAAGTAATGCACAGGAGTAAACTAACAAAAATTTTCTTAATAGATGCGATGAAAAGTGTGTAGGTGGTTTCTTATTTGTTTTGCTGGCAATTTAAATTGACTTATAGAGTCATTTATTTTCAAAAACAGCTGCATATTCTACAAAAGAAGTCAGTAAAACGGAGCGGCGAGCAGCAAGCGACTCTTTACACAGGCGTTTTTAGCTGTTACAGAGGGAGATAAGTACTTTTGGTGAGACTGAACTGGAACACGTGTACTAGCCACTTAAACAAATTCGTCCTTATTAAAATTAAATAAAAATCTAAATTCTGATTGTTTCCTCGTTGATCAACTGGCTTCTGGTGTAGGCACTGTGCTACCACCTCTGGCAACATATTTTAGGGGGTGGCAAGTTTTACGAAGTCAAGATAAAGTAATATGTACATCCGTTAACATATTCATGTTTTTTTTTTTTTTTGTCAAATTTAAAATGAAAAATATATTGTCCTGAAAATCATTGTTAAGTGTAGAAAAATGCACGGGTCATCGAAATATGTTTGAAATAGAAGAAAAAAAGATAAATACAAAGATATTCAAAAATATTGTAATGTATTATTATTAATGAATTGTACTGTAATGTACATTGTAATGTAACTCAGTAGAGCATTTCAAAAAAATGAAAGTCGATTTTTCTAGTCGCACAGCTCTAATATTTTTTTTATGCAAAAACAATTGTAAAAAAAAATTATATAATTATGAACAAAGGTAACCCGTGTCGACTTGCGTCTCAAAAGTGTGAGCCAGCACTTATGTGCCACGGCGAATCGAAAAAAAAAAGAAAAAAAAAAACAACTTCCTTCATAAACTCGAAATTTCATGCTGATAAAACGTTGCCCTATAGTCCCACATGTACCACAAAATATCTATCCAAATTAAAAATATTTAGGTACCCTGCACTAGACCTTAATCTTATAATTTTCTTCAAAAAATTGATTTTTTTAATAAGTTGTTTTATATATATAAAAATGTGGAGTAAATTTTAAGAAATTATCAAGCTGAAAAATATAAGCAATAAGGTTGGTAATCAGCGTTAAATAGAAGCTTTTGCTCTCATGCAATATTTAAGTCTCCCACATAGTGCTCAAAAATATGAATTTTTTTTCAAGTTTAAGTAAAATGTTTCATTTTTTATTAACCATTTGTAAAAGTTTATCCCATAATGTGCTTGCTAATTATTTTTGAACTTGATATTTTATTTAAATTTATATGTTATTTTTTAAAAGATAAATAGAAAAAGTCAATTTTCTGAAGAAAATTATAAATTTTATGCGTCCTGCTGGATACTTATATATATTTTTTAATTTGGATGAATGATTTTGCTGTACATGTGTGAGGCTGTAAGAAAACGTTTTATTAACGTGAAATGTGTTTGAGGTCCACCCAATACTCACACCAGAAGTTCTAAATGTTTGAACGTAAAAATCATAAGTAAATTCAAACTTTATCAAGAGATGCAGGAAGTATATTTCAAATAAAATGAAGTGGAAAAAATCAAGGTGTCGCAGCAAAAAACCACATCCGTTCAAAATATTCAAAGATTTCTCTAGGGCTTGTACTTCTCTCTAGTAAATAAAAACATTTGGCTGGAAATTGAAAATTTTACTATGGAAAATCCAAGTAGACAATTGGTTTTGGAAAAAGAAAACTGGGGGAAGGTTTTACCACAGTATGTTTATTAATAATTGAAATTAAAAATGAAGATATTCCAAATTCTTATTTTTACTTCCCCAAAGATGGCCTGGAAGTGAGTTTTAAATCTTAGGCTTAAAAAGAATGTTGGGAAAATATTCTCGAATCTAATCTTTTGCTCTAACGTCATTAAAGGTGGCCTACACATGAGGATTTAGGACTGCAATTTCGAAAAACTTCCTGGAGAGTGCTCCCAAAGAGGGGTCTTCCCGGACTCCCCTTTCAATGTCACAATCGGAAATAGTTCACAACTGCGGACTTTGAGTTTAAATTTTGAAAAATTATCGGGGGGGGGGGGGGTGACTCCCAATCTATAGATAGTCTAAAACTGTGTTTTTCAAACTACAATCTTGAAATTTCTCCCTTGGATTATATATAATGATATTTCCCTATATATGTAATTTCCCTTTCCTGAACATAATCAATTGTAATGTACAGTTGTGTTTTGGAACTTTAATTTCTAAAACTTACCGGGGAGGCTCCTTAGAACCTGCTGAAACGAAAGCTAAATCTTCTCTCTCTGCACGTTGAAGCATGCGTTTGAAACAATTAAGGGGGTGCCAGATGCGTACCCCACCCCTAGATTTTTCACCTAGCGACAGCCCTGCGCACCCCTTCAAATGCTACGTAGTAACCCCCAAGAACGAGTCTTTAGAGTAAGATGTAGACCCTGTAGAATTAATTCCCCTGAAAATTTCAACAGTGCGTTCTGCCATGAACCACCTTGTAGGCACCCCTTCGAATACTATCATTTCCCTCTCAGCAACTGCTTGTATTCCTTATTTAATACACACTGTGATTTAGAGGTTGGCATGTTCCTTTACAGCGAAAAAGCAGTACAGGCGAAAACTGGAAAATTTAAAGCCAAGCATTTGTATCTGTATCCAAACACCAAACTCGTTCTTAGAGAAAAAAGGGAAAGGGAGAAGGCTTTTAATTGCAATTTGTGTTATGGTATACTTCCTTAGCAAAAAAATTGTTCATAGTGAAATTTTTAGTACACAACGAATTTTTAATCAAACTATATCGCACTTTACAGTTTATTAAAAACGCGAAAATTCAACTTGATAGGAAAATTTAAAGCAAGATGGGTGTATGTGTTGGGGAAGAGGAGGGACGGCATTTTGAAGTTTTGCCAACCCGTCTTAAAATTCCTAGATCCAGCACTGATCATTGCCTTAAAACTGTCGAAGAGAGAAAAATAAGGGGAGGGGGTGGGGGGACTAACCCCAGAAAACGGTGAGTGATGGGAAAAAGGGCTATCATATTCTGATTCAGGTTACCATTTACATAAGAATCAGCTGGAATACTTTTAGAAGCATTTTTCATTTCAAGCAGAGTGTTCTTTCTTCGTTATTCATATAGATATTTCCTGGAAAATAAACTAAAAATATCACCATAGATTACGCGTGAAAAGTTGATGTTTAATTAATCCAGAAAATGAAATATTTAATTAAGCGCTGGAAATGGCATTTTCCTCGACAAATACCTGCTTATATTATTTACACAGTTTTCAGTAAAAAAAAGAAAAAAAAACTGAAATTTATTTGCGGTGTTCACTTCACATTTCAAGCACAGTGCAAAAGATCAACTCGACGTTAGTCTACGAAATAAATCTTATATGTCTTTTCTTTCTTTTTTTTTGGTCTTAATTCCGTAGTCTAATGGGTGTGTGTGTTTTCGTATTCTTAAACAGTTCCCTGTAGTTAAAAGCGTCTTGGGTTGTTAAAAGCAAACCGCTCGCGTGTTTCCTGAAAATTCCAGGTTAGACCTTAAAAACCTTCCACGGTTAATTAGGGTATAATTCAACCAATTGTTAGTGAAGGGTGGTCTTTTGATTCCTCCCAGTCACGGTACACAGAAAGCCCATTCAGTTGAAAATTATTTTCAAGGAAAGGTTGACCTGATCTTAACAGGTGGCAACTTGCGGGTTAGAAACAACAGCTCGATTGTTATTGTGATCACTTAGCTGTGAGAAGTGGAGTAACGCTTTGCGGGGGTTCTGTTCATTCACCTCCCAATTTAGAGAATATTAGTGTTCCAAGCCAGCAGGTTTGCTGTTGATATGTGTCTTTGGATGAGACAATTTTTGAAGATCTCAGCGACACATAACTAAAATGCGTAGCTATCTTCTGTGTTGATCAGAATAAATTAGCTTCATGTCGTGTATTTTTTCTCATCCTGGAATATGATCATGACATTTGATCTCAAGTGTGTTGGCCACATTGCGGTTCGTGCAACATTTGCGCGGACACTTGTTTCATAAGTTATATTCTACTGTTTTTGAAAGTGCGCCATATAACCAGACGGTCGTGAGACATATATACTGCCGGTATTTTTTTTTATTCAAAAGGAACTTAGTAACAAAATGTATTTAATGTACAAGTTCCGGCCGACAAAGCCAATTGGGAGGGCCAGTTGAACAGGTCAGTGATAAAAACGGTTACAAATGTTTTCTTCGGTCTATTTCCAGTTGCATGGCGCATATCTGCAATGAATTATTAGTTTTTCTCAATCTTACAGTAAGTCCAAATCAATTTTCAGTCCTACTTTCAGTTGCGTCTTTTTTCTCCCTCCTTTTGGTAACATTATGGGCAGTCTTTCTGAAAGGGTTCATAAACACAGCAGTCGGAATAATAAAAAAAAAATACGCAACGAAAAGTGTGATAGGCCCGAAAATGCCATCATGTAACCGAGATTATTAGAAATGACACTTCAATTAATATTCAAGTAAATGTTAAATACATCTACATTAAATTTAATTAATTCTTAGTGGTTGAATTTCTGAGAAACAATTTAAAAAATCACCTTACTAATTGCTTTTTTTAAATACAAAATATTTTAATAGTTGATTAAACCAGAGTTTAAACAATTATAACTTGAAATTTAAGCAATTCAGAAGAATTGAACTACATTATTTATTAGCTAAAAAGGAAATAACTATTGTTTTCCTAAAAAATAATGTTTTTACTTCTTAAGTAATCTCAAATAAAAGCAAACATTTTCAGGAGAAATATGAAAAGTGAATCAAACTAGATGCGTCGCTCGATTGCACGGTCTACCTCGAAAATAAAAGTTAGATCGAGTGACGCATCTTCAACAATCAAGGTTAAATAAAATAAAAATTCCTGAGCATCACAAGACCTTTGTACCAACTTTGGCAGATCCGTCCAAAACTGATTTGCATGAAGCAAACACTCAATAAACACTTTTTTTAAACTTTGCTACGAGCTTGCGTCACTTCCAAAACATGTCTTTTGAGTGGTGGCATTTTTAATGTTCAATTAACATTCTCTCTGAATATCTAACGATCTCAATAAAAGTGTATATATATATATATATATACAGTGTGTCCAGCCCGCTTAATGGAATAGGCTATTTGCCAGGAAAAATTACTATAATAAGCGGGATATTCCATTATCCGGGATAAAAATAACGCACATCAACGGTGTAGTACATTGGAATTTTATTCCATTAAGCGGGATATTCTATTATCCGATATTCCATTAAGCGGGCTCGACTGTATATATATATACCGGTCATTCTTCAAAAAGTGTAACTTTTCTGTCACACGCCTTTTACAGAAAAAACTAAGGAACAATTCATTTAACAATGCTTTTTAATTTCATCAAAAATATATCTATTTAAACCTGCCAAAATTTTTTTAATAATAATTTTTTTAATATATTTTTGGTACACAACATTTGAATTCTCACCTCCGAGGCATGTCACACATTGGTGTGACTGTTTATGTTGCTTAATAACTTGTTTAATTAAAAGTATATATTTATTTATTTATTATTCCTTTCACAAGGTGTCTCAAATACTAATTGTTTAAGTATATTTAATTTTTTAATATTGTATTTTAGTTCGTTGTCTTAGGATAAGTTGTCATGTCACACAAAAAATGCTCACCTCTGTTACTCAAACTTAAAATGCCATTCCTCATTAACACGTGGCAGTAATGACATCAAATTTTATTTTCAATGATACAAGGGAACCCCCTTGTTTATTTTCAGTCATAGTTGAAGTGGTGAGATTTTTGTAGAAACACAAAAAGATAGATTTTGCTGTAAAAACTCAGTGTGGTTATTCTGACTTCTCACCTCCGTGAACTCAAATTTCAGGAATGTAAATTAATGTAAAAAAAAGAAGGGAACGTGTTTTCATATGCTTGCCATGTGCAGATTATAGCAACGAAGAAAAAACATATTTCCCTGAAAAATGTATCCATGAGACCTATATTAATGGAAAATTCCTCACCTCCGTGACAGACCATATCAATGTCAGTATTTGTGAGGTGAAAATAAATGATGGAGGTTAAATACATCAATCTTAGGCATTCTGCCACAATTATAAATTGCCAGTATATTCTCAAATTTACAAAAAATACTATTTTTAACACACATTTGAAATAAAACGATAACTACTAATTAAGCCGTACTTTAATAAAGAGAGCTTAATATTAAATTCCACTAATCATTAAAATTACTCATTGTTTGCACAATTGACAAAATTACTACTTTGATATGAAATTAGGCTCAATTTTTAAACATCAAAAAAAAAAAAAAATCTTTTTTTTTATTTCCGTGAACAAGACATTTTTAAATTTTGTTTATTTATGAGTAAAATAATTGGAACTTAGCTGGATCATTGTTGATTGTTACTTCTACTAGGTAACACTTTCGTGTAAAAATTTAAAAAAAAAAAAAAAGGGATTCGAAATTGAAAAATATTTGCTTTCAAAAGTTACGTTTTCTGAAGAATGACCCACATATCACGGGACGCGGAAGCGTCCCGGCCGCCAAGAGAACCAAACGTCAGCAGCCAACAAAAGCAAATTCGCCGCCAAGAAAGACGAAAGAAAAAAGCGGCTAAGGAACAGTTTACACGACAGAAAAAGTTGGGGTTTTCAGGGTTTTTCACGCCTCTGTATCTCAGCCCCATAAAGACCCCCCGGAGCTGATTTTTGGTACACTCAATCTCTAGTGGCCCCTGACGACATAAACCAAAATAGAACCCCAGGACAATCAGGGGGAGGAGGAATTCAAGTTAGAAAATCGCTGTTCAAAAAAGTTTTCGCTTTCTTTGACAGGGCTACAGCCCAGACGAAAAGACGAATCGAGTTGAAATTTCGCACACACATTCCTTGTACCCTACTGATGTGCCTTATGTGCCATTTGACCCCCTCCCCCCTCGTTTTACCCCCCAAATTGTACCTTCCCGGGGTTCTGTCACAACCCCCGGGGGGCTGTTGTAATGATTTTTGGTATACATATTCTTGGGGGGGGGGGGGCATTGTTAACATATACGAAAATTCAACTCCCAGAGACATCATGGGCTAGAGTAATTAAAGTTTGAAAATCACTAATTTCCCTTAAATTCTTATGTACTTACTCTCAGCTCATAGGGTTTGTAAATCTCTGACTGCAATTGCACACACAAGGTTAGAACAGATCTAACAGTTGTTCAAAGTTGTCTTAGGAAATGAAATTCAATCAAGACTAAGACAGATCCAACAGTTGCAACTAGACTTTAAATCGCGGATATCTCAAATTTGCCACAACGACTGCACATGGATTAGCTCATTGGGCTTTCTATTTTAAGATTCCGTGTTGTGTGTTTACATTCAAGCAGAGAAACAAATTAATGAATGAGATTAGAATGCTGCCCCCCCCCCTTAAGTTTTGCCGATACGAAATTTCCTTCCCCCTGTTTTTCAGTTTTGATATATTTAAGGGGAAAAAAATTTTAAATGTCGGTGCGAAACTGGGGTTAAACCATTAGAATATTTTGCGTGACATATTAAATGAAACTATACGCATATGAATATGATACATCTTACTTTATAATTGAAAGCGAAAAATAGCCTTTTTTTATTGGTTTGCTTATCTTCTAAATTAATGCATTTTTCACAAACATAACACATTATGAATTGAAAATATATGAAATGCGTGTGTGGATATTCGTGTTTTGCAGTAATTTGTTAATAGACAAAATTTTTGCAATTAATTTCATCAAGACTTTTAAAGAGCAAAGTCTGCGTGCATCATGCGCAGTCGCTGTGGCAAATTTGGGATATCCGCCATTTGACGTCAAGTACAGTAGTATAGCTCTTCTGACACTTTCAAATTTGAAATATTTTATGGCTTAGTTTTTTTTTTTTTGCTTGGTAATAACATGCGTTATTTCGTCTTTTTAAAGAACTTTTAAATAAAACTATGCATTAAACAAGACAAAGACCTCCATCAAAAGAAAGATAAATCTCCAAACAATTAAAATTATCCCATAAAACGTAAAAAACTTAAAACGTAAATACGATTTAAGAAAAAAAGTCATAAAATAAAAAGTGAAATGCTAGATTAAAATAGACCGCAAGCTGCAAAACATTTAAAAAAACCTTCATGAAAATGATGAATAATTCGTCAAATAAAGAAAATAATAGAATTTATTGCGAAGTTGTAAAATACTCGAAAACAAAATAATTTAAAGTATAGTATTTTATTATCCAAGAAGTTTTCTATGCAACAAAGAGGATACAAAGATTGCAATAAAATTTAAACAGCTGAAGTCTCGCAAAACGAACATAGAATCTAAATGGTCAGAAAATAACTTGACGTAAAATTAGGCTTTCCATTATTGTTCCTTAAAAACACAAAATAGGGTTTTTTCAATTGAACATTTTCTGACTTGAAATTCTCAATTCTAAAAATGCAGACAAAGTAATAATATCAATGCAAAAAGATGTGATATCTCATCAAAAACAACACTGTTGTAAAAATTTCCCCGCCAAGAAAACCTTTAACTTTTCCGCACAAAAAGAAGGCCTTCATCCTAAACCCCAAAACCATCAGCCTTAAAAAGTTATGATATCTAGTTTGCCCGTCAAGTATCTGCCAAACTATCATCCTCCTTGTTCTCTTCTTTCATCGCATCTACTTCCGTTAGAACCTCATCCCACCTGCAACTCTTCAGAAATATGGATGGTCTTTTAAATTGTTTATTCTGTTTGACGGGAAGCTTTTTGCTCAGCAAGCAACCACTTCACTTTGAAAAGCTTTTCAAAGCAGGCAAGCTTGGCAGTTACCTATTTTTTTCAAACGTATTATATATAGTAAGAGTGAGAGACAGAGTTCAGATTTTTTTGTTTGGAGTTGGGGGAGGGTGTCATGACTATTACAGGGGTACCCATCTAAAGGTAGGGTGTCATGGCGCAGACTGCACTATTGAAGTTTTTAGGGGTATTTTTCTCTTTTAGTGGGGGGTATTCATGATATTTAGGAGGGGTGCATCCTTGCTGTTAAGGGGGGGGACCTGACTATGAACAGTGAAATTACGAGAATTGCGTTACACAAACGGAGGAAGATACCTATATGAATCTCAGGGGTGCCTGCCTAGGGGAGGGGGTTCATGGAACACTACACCTTTGAAATGTTTAGAGGAGGGGGTGTTTTGAGGGGTGTTTTTTACTTTGTTTGGGGGGCTCTTGCTTTTGAGGGAGGTCTTCGCGATATTTAGGGGGTGCGCCCTCGCTCGTAGGGGTGAGCACCCCTGTGAATCTACAGTCGTAAGTTTAACATTTGTGAAGGTCCTCCCCCGGAAAATATTCGAAATTGTAGTTTTAAAATTGCAGTTTACACGACTTCAGGTGATATTCTGAATAGGAGAAGTTTAAGGACCTTTATGAACGGTTCAAACTCGTATTCTCTGCCTTCGAAATTTCTCGAAATTGAAGTCCACAAAATGAAGTTTTTGGAGATTTTAAAGATAGGGGAGGATCGAGGAAGCTCTCTTATTTTTCGAAAATGAAAATGATATGTTCTAAATAAGCTCAGTTATAGATCACTTTTGTTGAAGTTAAGCGAAGAAAAAAAGGTTCGGGCTACTTTTTCCCGGAAATTTTTTAGTTTGAGTTCCTAAATACGCATCTTCGTAAACGCCAGGAAAAAGTATTGTGTTTGGAGCCTCTTCCCCCACCTGTTTTTTTTTTTTTTTTTTTGAAATTTACGTCTTTAAAACGAGTGTATACGAAGGGGGACAGTAGGCACTTTCTTGGAGTTTTTTTCAAAATCCTAAAATAATTTCTTGGTTATTTTTGATGAATTTAGGGGGCGGGATGAAGTTCGGGAATCTTCCTTGGGATATTTCAAAATTAAGTCCTGAAAACGCAACTACAGGACATCTTTCAGGAAAAGGGTTGGATTTTAAAGAATCTCTCACTGAAATAATTCGAAATTGAAGTTCCAAAAACGAAATTTTAGACGACTTTAGATGATGTTAGAGGGAGGTAGATTCGGGACTCCTTCGCGGAAATTTGTAGAGATTGAAGATTTTAAACCAAAGCTTAAGATAATCTTAAGAGGACGTTAAGGGAGCAGGTACCCTGGCAGAACAGGAAAGGGGGTGCTTCAGCCTCATAATCCGACTCCCGTATTCGCTAATGTGCTCAAGTATTGATTCCAATCTAAAATGATGCTATTTCTCTCCTATGTATTTTAATTTTTGAACTATACTGTAATATATATTTTTAAATGTAGAAATAATGTCGTCACTCCCTAGGAAATGCCCTTGAGGGTCGCAACCCACGGGTTGGCAACCCCTTTAATAACCTAACTACAAAATCTAATAGGTCCCCACGACGCGACGCTCGAGTAAATCCCCATTTAGCATTATGGGTTCCCCTACTACTACGTCTTCAGGTAGTTTGTGATACTTTATTTTACTATAATGAAATTCGCCCTGCAGATATTCTAATCTGTACTAAACTTTAAAAAGCTCCTAACGAGCAAAGTCTTTTTTACAAAATGCTGGGGGAAAAGAAAGAAAAATGAGATACGTAAGTAATAGTTTTTTTGCTATACCGTACTTTTTATATCGCACCCGAAATCATCATATATTTAATCACGCCCATTGAACGGAATAAAGGTTATCCTGAACTTTTTTTTAGTACTAGCATAATTCACAACGAATAGTCCATCGTAAAGGGAAAAAAAGGGCAGGAGAAATGTGACTTAAGTATTTATTACTCATAAAGGATCATTAATCTGTAATACACAAAGAGAACACGGAAACCTAAACATTCCTAGGAAGGCGGTTTTTGTTCTGAGGTTAAATAACAAAAAATAACTCCAGTGAAACATCAGAGGAATTATGTCTGAAAAGCGGTTATTATCCAAAACATGTCCACTGCTCTATATCTTGCTGTGGGAATGAAAAGAAAAAAAAAAGCTTTTTTTTATTGATCATTGTTCTGGAATGAAGAGTAAAAGAAAAAATATTTACCTCGAAATTTGATGGGGGTAAAAAAAAAAAAAGAACAGTAAAACCAAAGAAACAGCTCAAGCTCCAATTTCATAATGTTTCGTAGAAGGAGAGAAAAGTTTGATTAAAAATGGGGGTTCATTTAATATATTTAAAAACATTATTATTATTTCATTTATTTATTTATTTATTTTTTGGAAAAAAATATAAATTGAAGATAAATACATTTAGAGCCATTTAGTATCAAAATCAACTCAAATCATTGATTAAGATTTTACAGGAGACACAAAACACATATCACGCTTCTCGTATAATTTCTCCCAAATATCTTTTTTTTTTCCTGTTTGAATGTCGTTTGGTGGACCGGCTTCATTTTTGTTTTCTTTTTCAACTTTTCGAACTGTCTGTATTTACAGATAAAAATATTTTGGATTGAGATGGTTTTGGTATGAATTGGATTTTAAATTAAAAAAAATCTTATTAAAATTCCAATTAAATTCATAAGGTATAGCTACTTTTATGCCATGTACTCAGTATCGTAACTATGGGATCTAGCGCCCCTGGCGAACTAAAGAAATTGCGCCCCCCCCCCCCTCCCAGTGTCGCCCATATGGGAAGTTACCGGAGTTCATTGTGACCTACCAAAAAAAAAAAAAATTTTTTTTTTGGAACATTTTGATTAATTGATTCGACAAATAGGAGGCACCATTGTAATTTTTTTTCTTATTTTCTTTTTTAGAATTGCTTTCAATGATGCCCAATGTTCCTTCTTAGTACATTATATATACCCCCTCTGGCTCTTTTTCTTGCGAGTTTTTTTTTTTTTTTTTTTTTAATTTTAAAGCATTTTTCAAATTTTATAATTCAAAAAAAAAAAAAAAAAAAAAAAAAAAAAATTCAAAAAAATTTTAGTCGAAATGCCTCCTCCCTGACTGTTGCGCCCCTGGCGAGAGCCTCTCCTGCCAACCCCTAGTTACGCAACTGCATGTACTAGCCCATACAATCAAAAATGTGAGTTGATTAAGCAATTTAGTACAATGAACAGGGGTGCCCCGAAACTTCAATTTTTGACTGAAATGGAATTTTAAATTTTGCCGAATGGAACTCCAAATTTTGTCGAATGATGATAATTTTGCCAAATCGTTAGACAAAATTTCCGAATAAGGAAATTTTTGGAAGGTCACTGTGATCTCTTGTGATCTTCAATGGGGGTGCTACTGACAATGACGTTGATGATACCCATACGTTTTTTACTGTGACATATGGTAGAAGTATGGATTGAGCTGGTTTTGAGATATAGCGGGTTTTTGGTAGCGGTTTTCGACCTGATCGAGAGAAATTAGTTCCGAAAATTCATGGATTGAGCTGGTTGTGATACTTAACGCTTCCAATGTCAATGCTCATTCTGAAAAAAAAAAAAAAATGTGAAAAAAAAAAAGTCCTGAAGTCTTGCAGTAAAAAGTACCAACATCTATGTTGCCGGGAATAAGAACTTAAACTTACTTCTGAAGTGTAAGAATAAAGTTTTTGTTTTAACCACTAACAATTCCGCACTTCATGTTACAGTTAGAATCAAGCATGAGTTCATAGATGTTCCATCTAATGAAAAAACTAGCATTAAATTGAAAGATTTTATTAAGGCATAAATGCAGTCATCCTATTCCGTTCGAATCTCCCCTAAGATTAAAAGAAATAGAACATCGAAGTTTTTGTTCTGGACTGGAATTTATAATTTCCGTTTAGGTTGGAAATTACTTAATTATTATTTTAATGGGGCATAAGACTGTTCTATAAAGCTTGTAAACATTAAAATTCCGTGTTTTTGATTTAAATTAGTCAAATAAACTGAATAAGAATAAAAATAAAAAAAATTTTGTGCAAATGTTTGCTTTTTGCACAAAGGTATTAGGAATTAAATACCTTTGTGCAAAAAGCAAAGGAATATAAAACAACGTTTATAGGCATGAATTTGCAGAAAAACTGCAGACACATGTTTCAAGTTTACAATGAATCCCGTTTTCAATGCTAAAAAAATTGACTCATGGATAAAAACATAGCCAGCAAAAACAACGGGATGGAAAAATAAGCAATAAAAAAATTATAAAAAAACAAACAAACAAACAAATAGCGGGTTAATCGAACAATCGGCAAGAAAACAATAAAACATTAAAGAACCAATTTGAATTCAAGTCGAATTTGTAAGCTTTTTCACATGTACAGGCATACTTAAGAAAAAAAATGAGATTGTAAGAAAGGTAAAGCCAAAGAGAACTGTTCAAATAAGAGAGGAAAAACTTTGAAGACAAATATTTAAAAGATAAAGGTGAAGAAACAAATGGAGAGAAGAAGAAGAAGAAAAAAAGCCAACTGCAATGCAAAAAACCAAACATCTTCGAAATAAATGAAAAGGATAAGAAAAAATATATATATATATATACACAATATGAGATACATATTTTAAATATAAATTCAAAGACATTGAAAAAATGAAAGAATAAATACTAAAATGTACTGTAATGCCAGCACAAAGCTGCTAGAAACAAAAACAGTACAAACGTATTGATTTTTTGTTCAATTCTTGTTCAATTTTCCTCCAAGGCTCTTGGGGATGGTAGCAAGTTATTGGGACCTTCCCTCTTGCTAAACAGAAAGGGTCTTGTGAACTTAAACCCAATCCTCCCCTTGAGAAAGTGTTGGAAATTTGGTATACAGGTGCAGTTTTTGCTGAAGATGTGCACCTCGGGCTTCGATTTTTGATATTTTGATTAGAAAAAAAGTTATTTAATGTTTTATGTGATTTTAAGCACTTTTTAGTACTTTTTACCTCACAGAACCCAAACCAATCGCACCACACAAATATTTTTTGTACTGTAGGGTAGAAAATTTAATTTTAAATATGATTAATGAAAAAAAATTTGAAGACAGAGCAATTTTTGTATTTTTTACGAATTTTTGAAAAAACCTTTAATTTGCAGTTTTTCCTGGGTTTTATTTTTTTCTAATATCATCCTGCGAGAAGTATCAAAGCCTCATTTCTAAAATTTAAGTTGGTAATAGTAAAAACATTTCGCCCTCTTCAGAAGAAAAAAGTTCTTAAAAATACGCAATATATTTTTTTTTTTTTTTTTGCAATTTTTTTAATGCTGAACACATCATGTCTCCTCACGCATCGGTCGAAAAAAAGCGTTCTTCAATCTCTTGTGACGCCACTACTTGGATTTCGATTCGATATATACGATGGAATCTTAATCGCAAGCAATGTTAATCTTTTTTTTTTTTTTTTACTATATAGCTTACTTCTACATTTTATGACGTGATGACCACGTGTTTTTCCAGCAGCGCTTGCTTTTTTAACCGACTTCAAAAAGGAGGCGGTTATCAGTTCATACCGTATGTATGTTTTTTTTTTTTGTTTGTCCACTCATAGCGTCTCACCTAGTGAACCGATTTTGATTATTCTTTTTTTAATGGATAGGGGATGGCTCAACTTAGGTCCCATTACTTTGTTTGACCATATTTGTTCTTTAGAAAAAAAGTTATGGGCAAAAAACAGTACATTTTATGCAATTTCCCTATTAAATGATTAAAATGATATTATAGCGAAGTCCGCACTTTTCATCCGTGGATAACGGTGGCTCAGTGGTAGAATTCTCGCCTCCCACACGAGCGACCCGGGTTCAAATCCCGACTAGGACAAAGTGAATTTTACTAAAATTTCGTTTCTACTGTTTCCCGTACTGTTTTCTCGAATGTTCTATTAATTTTTGTATCTTTCCAAGTCTGGAAAGTTCCAGCACTTTCTCAAGTTGTATATAAGGAGATGTAACGTTCATTCGTGGTTCTGAATAAAGATCTCGAGTTGAGACTAACGAGTATTCGTTTCATTTGGCTTTCACATTGTCTTCGCTATCTTCATCTACGCGACAATATGAAACTCATTGTTATAAAAGTTTGGTGCCATATTACATTAATAGTAATTGTAATGATAATTTTGAATAAAGGCTTTTCTAAAGCAATACAGTGATATAGAGCCGAACTTCTTACTAGGTAACTTCTTACTTTTACTGAAATATCTACATTTACACTAAAAAGAATGAAAAAAAAATTTTGAAAAAAAAATAGAACCGACTTCAAAATTGCTCTAAAAAGTGAAAAATAATTTTATTCTTTAAACACCATCGATAATGCTTTTAAACATAATTTTTGAAGTTGGCGCAAAAACGATAGATAAAATCATTCACAGTCATAACTCAACTACAACTATAAATTTAACCAGGCCCAGTTTCTTCACTATCACATAAATTATGCATTGATGACAACATATTTGAATAACGATATAAATGTTTCGTCCGTAACTTTGGATGCTTTTCTGAAAAAAATATGAACAAAGCATGGTTACACTGGATTTTACGTTTTGTTTTTGCGCCAACTTCAAAAATTATGTTTAAAAGCATTATCGATGGTGTTTAAAGAATAAAATTATTTTTCACTTTTTAGAGCAATTTTGAAGTCGGTTCTATTTTTTTTTCAAAATTTTTTTTTCATTTTCCTTCCTTTTTTGTTTTATTTAGGGATTGCATTTATTTCTTTTTCCATCTCCCCCCCCCCAAGCTGGACCTTTTGCTGTATCTATATTACGTTACATTTCATAGTTGTGCGCATTTAATTCAATAAAAACAGCGAGATTTTTTCATCTTTGTCAAACGCTACTTTTTGCACACTACGGGGATTTTTTTTTTTTCTACTTAAATAAAAAAAAATCGGTTTTTTGAGTGATGTTTGTTTTTATTAGGAAATGGCCGGGAGGTTAAAATAAGTAGAGATGGATAAGAAAATTTAAAGATAGATCGTAAAGGTAGATAGCCGCCGAAGGCGGCAATCTTGGCGTAAAAATGTGAATGGCACAAAAAAAAAAAAGATAGATTAATACTGCTGCTTAATTTATTTAAACAGCCGCCAAAGGCGGCAAACTTGAAGTAAAAAGGTAAATGACAAGTTAGCCAAACAGCCGCTGTAGGTGGCTGCTTGCACAGAAAGGCGAATGGCGTAAGAAGGTGAACCAGCTGGTCGCCGCAGGCGGCTAGTATATATATATATATATATATATATATATATATATATATATATATATATATATATATATATATATATATATATATATATATATATACTATGTGACCAAAAGTATTGGGGCACTTTAAAAAACTGTTGAGGATTTCTCTGGAAATAAGAGACCAATTGCTTTGTAACTTTTCTCACATAAACGGTATGCTCCAGCTGTCATTTTTCAAAAAAAGTTATATCACCCTCGCGTTTCGGGGATTAGTAACAAATTGAGGAAAACAAAAATGTTTTTTGATCATCATTCATCGTAAATAGCTAAGAATAAGCTGTAAATTTCAGAAAATAGTTAACTTACTACGTACAATTATTTACATACTTTCCAGAAAGTATCACTGACATTCACGAAGAGCCTTTCTTTCAAAACTACGATTTTTATTTGAGGGTTTTTGGCCAATAACATGCAAAGTTTTCCATCAATGCTTACCAAACTTTCAGAAAACTTGACAGCATACAAGAAAAGTATAATACTAAAATGTGAAATTAAAATGTTGAAAATTTGATAAACTATGGACATTTAAAGAAATTAATATTTCACTGCACATGTGCGGAATGTAGAAATTCTTAACTTTCATAATATGAAACCCAACTAGATTCCTCTACTCATGAAAAAGGTCCAATTCAAAATCTTAAAAATTCAGAAAGTTATCAGCAATGCAAGAGTCAAATTTCAACGATTCTTGGATAGGCGACGAGTTGCATGGAGTCGTTCACAAGTTTACAACATTTGCTTGCCATCGTTGAATGTGGTTCATGATAACAACAGATTATTTGCGATCCCTCACGATTCGTCGCCTCTCCAAGAGTTATTCAAGTTCGGTTCATTAGATCGCTGATATTTTTCTGAATTTTTAAGATACTCAACTTGAATTTATCAAGATTTAAATAATCTAATTGGGTTTCAGATTATGAAAGTTATAAATTGCTATCATTCGTGCATGCGCGGTGAAAAATCAATTGCTTTAAATGTTTATCAAATTTTCAACTTTTTAATATCAAATTTTAGTATTATACTTCTCTTGTATGCTGTCAAGTTTTTTGGAAGTTTGGTAAGCTTTGATGGAAAACTTTGCGTGTTAGGAGCGAAAAACCTGAAATTAATGCTCATATCTTTCTGAATATCAGTGATACTTTCTCGAAAGTATGTAAAATAAGTGTACATAATTAGTTCCCTATTTTCTGAAATCTACAGCTTATTCTCAGCTACTTACGATGAATGATGATCAAAAAACATTTTTGTTTTCCACAATTTGTTACTGATCCCCGAAACGCGAGGGCGATATAACTTTTATTGGAAAATGACAGCTGGAGCATACCTTTTATGTGAGAAAAGTTACAAAGCAGTTGATATTTTATTTCTTGAGAAATCTTCAAAAGTGAATATTTGAAAGTGTCCCAATACTTTTGATCATACTGTTAAACCCCGCTGTAACGAACCTTTAACTGACCGACTAGAGAAACCGCTAAAGCCGAGCGTTCACTACATCCGATTTAAAAAATAAATAAATAAATAAAAGTTCTAATTCGCTGATATACTTTTTGTAATGAACGTCTTCATCACGCGATATTCATTACAGAAGTATCTTAGAAGTATCATTTCATTAGTAACTAAATTTATTGATCATATTGTACGCAATAACAAGCTAACTATACAAAATTACCCTTTTTCTGCATTTTTCCATGCAAGGAAGAAAGGCGTTATATTCGGTTGCAAGCTTTTATATTTTGCAATTTTTTTTTTTTTGTCAACCAGCGCAAAAAAAAAATCCAAAACATGTTGGTCTATAGTTTCAGTTGAAGAAAAAAAAAATGTCCAAAATATTGACAGCTTTCTTTTCAAGTAAAAATCGAAGATCGAGGACTAATATCTTTCGTTTCTTCATCAACACCAGAAGACGAGTCTACAGTCAAGTTGTTCTCGTCAAAATGTTTTGAATTGTTTAGAAAATACCAAAGCTCATAAGGCATTTCTTTGCACATGTTCGAAGTCAAAAATTTTGTCTAAAAAATTCGTTTGAAGAAAATCCACTAGGAAGAATAGAGAGTTTTTACCTTTGTTGTCCCTCATTTTAGCCTTTTTACGGTTTATTCACATTTTTTTAAAATTTTTATTATCCGCGGCACTTATGCCACTAAATTCCGCGGATAATCAGGAGTTTACTGTGATAGTTTTGAAAAATACGTATGTAATAGTTTCGGATGTTTTATTTAATGTATGTAAAATTTTTAGAGGGGAAAGACGCAGCAGTTACGGCTAATAATGTATGGTAGAATCCATGTCAATTCAACAAGGGGTGTAACATGATGGTCTCGGATTTTTTTTTTCTTTTGAATTTAACATATGTTAAAATTCATAAAAAATTAAGATTTTTTTTTTTTGCCCAAAAAAATTTCTGGGCCGAGATACAGGTCGCCAAAGATGGCGGTCTTCTCACTTTGGATTTTCGTCAAAATTTTTTTAAATCCATTATCTCAGAAACTTTAGAACATATTTTCTTGCGGTTTGTTTTATTTAAAAGGAAATCTTTTCTTGTTTAAAAAACATATGAAAAATTTTGAAATATGTGCTTTAGTTTTTTTCTGCAGTCTTTTGAAAAAAAAAAAGTTTTAAATATTTTTTTTTGATTTTTCTCAAATACGTCAATTTTAAAATTTTTCATTTTTTTACAGCTTTCTTATTAGTACCACTGAACACTACGTTCCCTGAAAAGGAGAGCTTCCACTTTTTTGTTTTAACAGATTTTAGAGGCATTTGAAAAAATGAGGGTTTTTAAGGAACTCTTCACGTAATGGCAGACCTGAAATTTCAAAAAAACATTTCGCAACAAGTGACCAGAGAACACTTTTAATTAAGTTATTTAGCGAAATTTTCATTTTGAGTCGCTATTTTTTTCCTGGATATTGAATTTAGTGAGAACAAGTAGCATTGCGCTTAACTATTCTTTCGGTGCTACGCTGAAGGGGAAATGCAACGAATCGGTTGGAGGCCGCGTTCTTGTTTTTATAAAAAATAAAATTTCTGGACGAAGTAGACTCTAAATGAAAATATATCGCTATATAACTTAATTAAGTAAGTTCTACCGTATGTTTTATGAAACTTCAACGGATTCAGGCATCGTAGTTTACCTTATAAAAATTGCAGGACATTAAAAGAGCTTATTAACTAAAAATACCTTTAAAATAGGCAATTGTCTGCTGCTGTGCACAGAAATAGCCTTTTGAGATCTTTGCTTCAGCCATTTCTGATCTTCGAACTTATTTAATGTAATATCTTGATTTAAACTGTCAATATAAAATTGTAACATGAACTAAAGCTTTTTAATTTTGCCTATAAACTATTGACTATTGAGTATAATCCCCCCCCCCCTTTCCAGTACAAACAAAAACTGCCAACATAAACAATATACTACGTACAAAAATTTTCAAAAACCGCAATAAAAAACACTGAACTCTTATGCTGGTTCCTTAAGATTTGGGACCTGGTTCCTTAAGCTTGGGGCCTTAACCTTAAAGCTTTGGGAAGAATGAGCAGGTTGCGTTCAAAACTTGAAGAAAAATGAAACATTCAGTCCTGATCAGGTCTTGGGACATCAGAGAGTACGTTTGCCCTTGTTTATGGCAGCTGCTGTATTATGACCTATTGTAACTCTCGATGTAATTATACTAGCTTTTATTTGTATTAAGTTTTTAATATACTTAATTGTTTACTTAAAATATTTTTTTTACTTATAGTATAATTTTTGCAATAGAATTCAATTGAATTTTTTACCACATTACGAAATTTGCGAAAATACAAATAACATGAAAAATGTCTTTACTTATATGCTGGTAGTTTGAAAACTTTATTTTTTTAAATTTAAAGTTTGATTTTAACTCAGTTTCAATCTCGCGAAATCCAGAGTAGCAAAATAAAACCATTTGTTAAAACTACAAAAAATCAAAACAAATAACACACTAACATATTCGCATGCCAAAAAAAAAAAAAAAACAGTTCATAAATTCTTTAGTGAGTGTGATGTTCAAAATTTCCGCCATATCAAAATTTTTTTATTCCCCCCCCCCCACCCAGCAAATTTTCGAATTTTATCGAATTCTACTGTTATTATTTCGTTTTGTAAATACATGTGTTCGAAATAACCGAAATAACTAAACTCCTGAATAATAATGCCAAAAAGATGTCCATCTAAATTAAGTGTTCATAGTTTTAGCCTGATCAAAAAAAAAAAAAAAAAACCTGAGGGGCCGGCCCCATAAACTTTGTTTAAGTACAGTAATGTCTCATTGCATTGAATATTAATACGACAAAGCAACCGTTTCAGTCAAATAAATATTAAGTCTCGTTTTAAATGCCATTACATTGTCTGAATTCCATTACAGCAAAATTCCCGTTACAACGAACAAAATTTACTATCAACGGACAAAATTACGATTAAATTCCGTTACAATGTAATTTAAATACATAATATTGTATAAATATTCATAATAATTGCTGTGAGCACTCATTAAGTCAGATATGCATTGTAAGACATTGATCGCTTGATATAGTAAACTCTCGATAAACTCCAAGTCCCAAGGGACCGGCTAAAACGTTCGAGTTATGGGAAGTGTCTCCAGGGGAAGTGTCTAACCACAACAGTCTCAAAAGTTTGGCACCCAATAAAAACTTCGAAATAAAGGAACATTCGAGTTATAAACTTCGAGTTATTGAAATCCGACTGATTGAAAAAAAAATACTTCTTCTCGAATTTTAATTTAAGGTTCTTCTAACGGATCATATTATGCTACAAACCAGGGTTGCCTACAGGAGGGGGGGGGGGGGGGATGATGGCACAAGTTGCCCCCAGCTAAATTTGGGGGGGGGGGATTTTTTAAAATTGTTCTTTTTATTTATTTAAATTTACTTATTATTATATTTTTAATCTAAATTATTTATCCCATTTATTTTATTTCATTTACTTATTTAGTTTGTGTGTGTGTGTGTGTGCGCGCGCGCACGTGTGTGTGTCATTAGCATAGCACATATCTTTTCTAGTAAAATAATAATAATAATAAATAAAAATGAATAAATAAAGAAAATAATATTAAAAATAAAGAAATAAATAATATTTAAAAAATGAAGAAATAAAAAATGTTTTTTTAAAAATTCAGAAAATAAAAAACGAGGGAATAAAAATAAAATAGGAAAAGAAGGTTTAAGTTTTTTAGGGACGGTGGGTGAGGAGGGGGGGGGGGGGCAATTTGCGCCATTGAAATTGGGGGGGGGGGGGAGGTCACCACTGCTACAAACGAGCCCTCTCCACCCTCTCTTAAGAGCGGTTTGGGAAACAAAACACGCAGTGGGTGGAGCCCTCCCCCCCCTTACAATATATTTATCTGCAAAACCGCGTTTGGGACTAGATACTACTTTAGTGGGCATAAAATATCGCGGAATTTGCTCTGAATGTAGTCATAGATTTTAGTACTCCACCATGCAGTATCAGAGGGGGGTGGAGGGCACAAAAAAACTCTTAGCCCACTCTTCATAAAATTCATAGTTTCAGGACGTGGGTAGTTCAGACATTCGAGTGCTGTTCATAAGAGTAACACAATTAAACTTCGAGTGATAGGTTTTTACGGTTAACTTATGTTGTCATTAAAAGGCAAAAGATGGCAGCACCATTCAAAAATGATTCTCTTTATTATATAGAATCTGTTAAGTACCCCTTCACTTTCAAAAGTAAATGAGCCCACTTTTCTAAGTTCAAAATTAACGATTAATCGAAAAATTGTAGTGACGACTGATTCACATGCGTAAACACAAATAAGAATTGACTTCATAACTATGCTTTCTATTTTTCTCATGTTAATTTTTCATACGAAATAAAAATGAAAGGATGAAACTGTAAATTGAGTGGGTCTACTGTGGATATCTGTCGGAATTCTTGCGGCCGTGTCCCGAAATTTTTGTCGGCGGTCATTCAAGCATTAATGAAGTTAAAATACAATAATTTGGCTAATTAAAATATAATAATAAAAGTTAGCTTTAGAAGCACCGCCCACCTCCTACGCATTTTCTTTGACCCTCCACTGCTTTATGGTGCGTCAGCCGCCAATGAGGGTGCCCGTCTCAGTAAGGTGAGTGGCGACCTCTTCACCAAAATACCACGCAGAACTCCTGCAGAGCGAGAATCCCCCCCCCCCTAAAAAAAAAAGAAAAATTCTCCTTTTAAAACGACGCCCAAAAAATTTCAATGGTGCAGTCTGCGCCGTGAACCCCCCTAGTTGTTGGGCACTCTTGGTCCAGGGATTCTCAATTGCTGTCCCCGGCCCCTGTGTTAATTTGCTCATTAACAAAAATTTATAGTATGATTTTTTTTTGAAAACAAAATGAATTGATTGATAAAAATAGAACAGTTTATAAATAAACGCAAATAGATCATTTTATACGATTTTGTTTGCTTTAGTTTTCATTATTTCTGCGTTTTTCTCTAAGGTTCATAATTTTTGTATAACAATAACAATGGTGTTTTTCGCAGCTAAGTTTGTATGTATAAGTAAATCATAGTGAAAATCTTAGAATTAGTCATTGGGCGTCGTCAGCTAAAATTTATTTGAGGGGGGGGGGACATCCCAACGCTGCCATTTTCGTATATATATATATATATATATATATATATATATATATATATATATATATATATATATGGCATTCCGCAAAAATCGAGGTTAGGAGAAAAAAATGCTATAAAAATATATGTTCAGCTTGAAAACTAATATAAGTTCGATACATATCTTAATAGTATTAATGAACAGTTTCATTTTGTAAAAATATTAACTAACTATGTCATTCGTAATTTTAATAAGAAAAAATATTGTTTAATAACGAATATTTTTATAAAAATTAAATTGAAACTAAGTAAGCAAACATTTAAGCAGTTAGTTACCACCCCCAACCCGTGTTTTACCATAGCTATTCAGTAAATAAAAATTAAACTTGCCTCTCTAAAAGAAACCTAAAATAATTTATTTAAAAAAAATATGAACAAATCGTAGTATCGATGATTGCTTCTGAATTTATTACTTAATTGTCATATAATTAAATCCATTACTAATGACCTGCCATAAATACCAAGTACATATTATATGCAATTCAAATATTTTTGAAAGGAGGTTATGTTCGTGATTTATTTATTTTTTTCCTTACAGTGATTTGCATTCTGATTGGAACTGAATGGGGAAATTTACTTTTGTTTTGTTGCAAAATAAATCTCGCATTATCCGGCATGTCGGAAAATTCGAACTTCCCGGCATCCTGGTCAACCTCGCTTTTTTCCGGATAATGAGGGGAAGGGGGATAATGCTCGATAATGCGGGTTAATACGGTATATATATCAGTGGCGTCGGGGTCTATGGATGCGGGGGGGGGGGGGGGGTCTGCCCTCCGAGTGACCGTCTGAGGGGTGACACCCAAAATCGAATTACTAGTTTTTTAAATATATAAATGCTTTACTTCGGAAAATTTCCCACAATGTTGTAGGTTATATTTACTCTGTCAAACGCAGTAGCATCACAACGGAGGGGTGGGGGGGGGGGGCACTTTGCGTATCAAGGAACCCTCTGGAAGGGGGGCTGATACCAAATTGGATTTAGGTACTCCAGTTCTGAAGATTGTCCCCAACTTTTAAAATTATATTTAACCTATTACACAGAGTAGCATTACTAAGGGGTGAGGGGGCATTTGCGCCGGCTTACATCCGTCTGGGAAGTGACACCAAAATTGCATTTAAGAGTTTTCGAAAAATATAAATACTGAAATCTTGATACATTTAAAATTATATTTAATCTATCAAACGTATTATCATCACTACAGGGAAGGGAGGCGCTTGCGTTGAGTGACAACCCTTTAGAGAGGGAAACCCAAAATGTATTTTAGTTTTCTGAAAAAATAATAAGATTTAGCAATTTCTCGCTTACTTAAAGAAAGATAAATTTTATTATTATTATTTTTTTTTACATTCAGTTTTTCTCCACTAGAATAAAAAAGAAACACTAAAATTTCACTTGCCATAAGGTTGGTGAAAACTTGCTTTTTTTTTAAAGCCCATGGACCCAGGGTTTTTTGGGTTTTTTAAATAAAACCCTCCAAAAAACCAACTAAAGCTGGTTTTTTTTCAAGAAATGTGGGTTTTTTTTGTCTTTTTTTAGGGAAAATGTGGGGGGTACTAGTAGCATATTGTAGTGTAAGTATATGGACAAAGCGCAAAAATTGTCTTCGGGTAAAAAAAGCTGGAAAACTAGTTAAAATTCAGCTTTTTCTGAAGAAAAGTATAAAAGACGACAAAACCCAAGAATGGCGAAGTTTCAGATTTTTTAGTTTTCATTATTACTAACAGTTAAGGCAAAGTTACTTCTCGAGTAATAAAATCTATTGTTCCTTTTTAGTTACATTTTTTTTTTTTTTTTTTTTTTGCATTTTACTTTATTGTATTTCGTTTTATAATGCAAAACTACTGTAGAATCTCAAGTAGTTTAAATCCCTTTTTACTGAATTCCAGCTTAATCAAAACATTTCTTTGAATTTTATGTTGCTTGTTCTTCTATTTCTGTGTACAGAGTAAGAGATATTAAACTTTTTCATAAGATAATGTAAATACTGTGCATACTGTTCAATTTTCTGTCTACTGTTTGAAAAATCTGTTAATTTCTAAAAAAATATACCTTGTTTATTCGATAGTTGTGACGTGTTGGTCTGCAGAAAATAATTCACATGAAAGCCTTTTAGCTAGAGTAGTTTCCTCTGTACAATCTACAAATATTGAGAAAATCAGACACGACAGGACTTTGTCAAAATAATTTGAGTTATATATTGATCAGTTAAAGAAAAAAGTTAAATACATTTATTTAAAATCTTTGAAATATTTTTTTAATGCCGTTAAAATTTAAGAAATACAATTAAAGTTCAAAATTCATTTTTTATGTCCATTGTCTGTGGTGAAGAACAAATAAAACAGAAGTTTAAATTGAAAAAGTATTTAAATTAATTATATTTTTAAAAACTTCTCAGAAAGTTAAAAAAAAAAAAAAACAAAAGTTGACTAAATAATGGGTTTTTTTAAATGGGTTTTTTTCAAAAAGTCCATTGGGTCCAATCCGGCCAACCCTGCTGACATTAAGTAATCCGAATACACCTTATTTTCGCAAGTACCCTGATTGATATTAATCATACGAAACGAATATTTTTTGAATTAAAAATCAGCAGTCCATAGTATAGTTTTAAGAAATATTTACCCAGCATGTTCTCAAATAAGTTTCAAATACCAACAATGAGTTCTCATATATCGTTTTATTGAGAAATACTTTAACTGATGATGCCGCTGCGGCTTTAAATAACACCGTTAGTTAGACAAAAGAAAAGTTTAATGGTTGAAATACAATGAAAGATATGAGTTGAAAGCGAAGCATAATTTCTGGTAAGAAGAGAGCAATTATGTCTTGGTTATTTCTTCTGACGCGATCTCTTCAATGGCTTCGTTTCTCTAATTAGTGCCATAACCATTACATACAGGTGTTAAGCGGATTAATAGCACAGCTTTATCTTTGGAAATAGTTTACTCTAACAAAACAACGCTCTTGAATTTTAAGAGGTAAGTTTAGTTTTATTACCCCCGCTTTGTTATTGTCTTGTTTAGGAGATATATTTTTCATTACTTTTTACAGAAAAATATGACCATGATTCTGGTTTAAGTGCTAAAGTTATCGCACACTTGAGAAAAAAAATTCCCTATTATTCCCTCGTATGAATTATGTTTACTTCGTTACTAATAACTAGAGTTCTGCTCGTTTGAGCTCCACGTTCATTTCTCGCGTTCAATTCGTGAAATGACATTTCATCACAACGAGAATTTATCGGGATTTTATCGCGAATTTATCGGGAAGTTTCTTGTATGTCGGTTCATATAGCCAATTAATTGTGATACAAATTCATCGCATGCAATAGATATGCTTATGAAGACCCAATTATTTGAAAAATGTTTTCATTGGCTCAGTTTTACGGCAAACTTAGCATTTTGACTGCCAAGCCAAAGTTGCAAATGCCAACCACGGAGCAACCGTTGGGACACAGGCTATCACATATCTGATAGCACTACATCAGTGCATGACTCCCCGTTATCAGACATTTTAACAGCCCCTTCCTAATGCATTCGATCGTCACACACTCATCAATAATAGGGCAGAAATTCTGATTTTTTTTTCTTTCTCTTAATTTTAAACCGCACTCCATAAACGCATATGAAAGCTTTGTGATTTTTCTTACAGTTTACGAAACGTAAAGCGCATTAATTTGCAGCATACCGAAAAAAAAAAAAAAAAAAAAATCTGAGCGTTTTATTTTAGCTACTGGAAAAATCAAAATATTATTGGTACTCACGTGTGCAACTCTGTAACTAAAGTTAAATTCCGTAGTAAATGCTTAAAAGTGGATTTAAACACGCATTTGTCATCTTTGAAAAAAAAAAGAAAAAAAAAAGAAGAAAAAAAAAACTTGTGCAGCTTTAAAGCACCACAATCATTTTGTTTACTTTCTTCAGGGATAATGCATCTAATTGTACTTCAAAAGATAAGCAACAAACATGAAAATCCTATAAAATAAAGATAAGAAAAAGAAACTTCACTTTTTCTTATTATAGTACTACAAACGCAACCAGAAATTTTCACGAAAATTGAAAATATCAACTGTTAAAAGTGTTCAACCTAAAAAAAAAGACTCTTAAGTACATTATTGTTCAGATTGCTTCTTTGGGAACTAAATCGTGCTAAAATTGTATAAGGCCGATTGAGGTAAAGAGAAACAGAATTTCCTTGTTTTATCTTAAGATCCTTTCCTTTCTTTTCCATATAAATTGAGAGATAAAATTCTGCGCATTGTGTCCAAGACACTCTGACACTTTGTGAGAATATATGTAAATGGATATAAAAAGTTTGATTTTGTGATTGTTTGTTAGCGAATGTAACTATGTTTACATTGCTCCCAGAATGTTTAGATTTTCACCGGAGACTAGGGGATAAATAGAAACGGTGATTATGTGGTTGGGTTAGGTATACAATATACGCAATCAGTTTAGAAGCTTTGGAAGTTCTCCTCCAAAAATACTCAATCTACAGCTCATAGGTTTCATGCTACCTATGCAATCCTCCAAATGTGCTTTGACATCATGTAAAAAAAAAAAAAAAACTATGCCAAAAAACTAATTGAGGCAGTGTGAAGCAAAGGGATGTAAGTGAAAATTTTCAAGTTTTGAGTAAAACGCGTTTAAAGTTCCGGTCCTAGGTAGGCTTTCATTGAAAAGTTTTTCTAAATCATGCTGTATAGCAGCACCTACTAGTACCAGCTAGTACTATCTTTTGCACCAAGACAGAGAAGAACTTCACATATCACTTGTACTGGTTATCTCCAAATTTTTAATTTTGCATCTTACATCCCCTTGCTTCTCACTGCCTCAATTATGCTCTAAATTTATGTTAAAAAAAAAAAAAAAAAAAAAAAAAACAGAAATAATGAAAAACTTATATTTCCATTTATCCCAGAGTGCAGTATGTAAGGGGTAAATATAAACACCTAAACTGTACCTCAAAACTTAGGCGGAAAAGTAAGGTGAAAATCTGCAACGATGTTATTATAACAATCGTTATGGAAAGGCCCCGATTAACGCATGAACCTACATCGTCCAAACCGAAAGGTCCTCGACGTTAGGCACCCCGCAAGGTGATTTCGCTTTTCTAAAATATAAATCAATCTTTTTTTTAAACTCTTATTTTATATTTTTGATTAACTTTAAACGATAGTTCAGAAGTAGTTACGCCAAGAAAAATGAGTATTAACTTTTTTAATAAAATGTTCATGCAGTTACTTTATTTTTTTTTATTTTACGACATTACGACCAAAAGTTTTTTTGTGAAACAATACTGAATATTTTTAAATGTCATATTGAAAATACTGGAATTTTGAATTATCAGATCAATGGACATCTAGTTATAATTCATACCAAACATAAGAACTGATTAAAATATCCTGATAGTGCATTATGACAATTTTGGTGTATAGAAAGAGGAGGAACGAGAGGTCCCAAATAAACTCTAGGCTCTAAACACATATAGGCGTGCACAGAATTTTTGGGGCTCGTCACAAATCACTTTTGCACACCCTCCTCACATATTGTTTACTTTACATCCCTACATATATTTCATCCCTATTTTAAAAATCTGAGGCCCCCTTTAGGCTCGGGCCCGGGCTAACAGGTTTCCTTTCTCCCCCCCTGTGCACGCCCCTGCCTAGACACCGTGGCTTGATCGGATCCTGGCTAAGGAGACTAATTTCAAGTTCAAGAAACAGGGTGGATAACTTAGTTTTAGCTTGTGTAATAGGGGCGTGTGGTGCAAAGAAAACGAAATTTAGGTTTACATAGGTTGCTTATATTAGAGAAGAACAGTTGTGATAAATGATTAATAAATTAGCAATACAGTGCTGGCCAAATTATTAGACTAAATTTTTTTTTGTTTTTTTGTACACTATTTGTACTAAAATACTATTTATTTTACTGTTAAAGTACAGTACATACTGTACACTCATTATTACGTTGTTTTAGCATAATTTAATGTTTGCAGGTGGCAGCATTGTCTGCTTTGTTTATGTTCTTTGTTTATCTACTTACCAGGAACATAACCTCAATCATCTTAAACAGTTCACTAGTTCTTTTTATTAGTGTGTTCTTTTATATTTAAAGTTAGTTTTAGGCAATTAGTGAGTATGTGTATGTGAGTATATATAATAGTGAGTATAAACAATTTTTTACCTCATTTTTTAAAAAGTTAAGAAATGGTGTAAACCTTTTGAAAAGTATGCCAAAAAGACTTAAAATGCTCATCAAGAACAAGGGAATGCATACTAAATGTGAGATAATTATTTCACTGTTCGTTAATGTGTCTACAGTTATGTAATCAATAAAGAATGTGCTTTTAAAACAGTCTTAGTCTAATAATTTGGCCAGCACTGTACATAATATTGAAATCGGAGAGTATCTTCAGATCTCTTAACATACTAAAATATTTTTGAAAACTGAGCTATTTCAAGACTTCTTTTTTTTTTGCGATGCTTCTCCCCTCTCCTTCCCCCCTCAAGTTTATGCGGAGAGGTTGGATTTTTTTTCTTTTCTTTCTTTCTTTCTATTTTTAATTCTATACGCCAGAAAACATTGCAAGAGACACTGCATAAGAAAAATAATTATTTAGGAGAGTTAATTAGAGAGCAATATTGGGGGGGGGGGGGGGAGAGAGGATATTTTACACAATCATGCAATGCTTTCATTCCTTACTAACATGAGCCTCATTCAGAAAACTTTCGTGAATTCTGAAAACAACAACGTTATTTTTAAATGTATATGATTTTTATAGTTAAAATGTGAGTTTTCCAAGTAATAAATTACCCCAGTTGTTTCTTAAACAAGTTCTTCTCTAGCGTTATAGGCTCACTAACATCACTGTAAATACTTAATAATTGACAAAAAATGTTTTAAATTTACCCAACATGTGTAAAAATTGCGTTTTTTTTAAAAAGATTTTATATATTTGGGGAGTTGAAAGATGATCTGTAAGCAAAAGTAAAAAAAAAAAAAAAAATCACGGTTCTGTATAGTAATATCCCTTTTAAATTCATTGTCCTACCGCATGAAAAAGCAACATTTTTTAAGCTGTCAAGGAAACATTTGTTTGAAAATTTACTGGCTCGTTGTTGGATAGGAAGGCATAATATGATTTCAATATTTTTCTTTTGTTTCCTAAATCACATTTATTGCAACTCTTCCATCTTATAGCATTAAAGAAGAAATTGAAGCAAAATTGTTTAAAAAAACGCTAAGAAAAGACAAAATTTAAAAGTTTTTTTTCGAAGTTTCAGGCTCGTTGCGCGATTGGAAGGTACCGGATTTCTTTTTTTTTCTTAATTCTTTCTCAATTGCAATTTTTCCTCGCTAGCGACTCGACAATAAAATATTTCGCTTTTCTCGCACCGCCTTAATATATAAAATCTTGGACGAAAAGGCGGGTTTTCATCGATCCAACTTTGTTGAAAAAATGCTCTGGACGAAGAACATGTTTTTTTTTCTTTTTTTTTTGTTTTGTATTTGAATTCAGAGATTTTAAGAGTGTTTTTTTCAACAATTAAAATTTTTTTAGGGACAGCCTTTAATGGTTAAATTTTAACCTTTTTAAATTGAAATTAAACAACACAAAAATGATTTTTCCCTGCCAAAAATACTGGAAAATATAGAGATATTTCTGAATATGTGCCGAGATTCCTCTTTCAAGATATAGAAAAAAAGTTATTAATAAAGCTCAAAATGCAGTTTCTCATAAGCAATAGCAAGAATTGATCAAGCCCAAGTAATAAAATAAACTCAAAGTATGCGAAAACTGTGAGGAATTTTATTTTTGACAGAAGTGGCCATTGGTATGTACAATCGTTATTTCCACAGTAAACTTTATAATTGATAGCAATAGTTTTTGTAATTTAGCTACTAAAGGGTAAATCACACATTATTATGAAATATAATCTTTAATACTGTTTTTTGTTTTACAATGGCTTAAAATGAAATAAACTTTAGGAAAAGAAATGTCATTTTTAATTTATAATAAAAATTGGCCTTGTGTATTTTATATCAATCGTTCTTCATTTGATTTTTCTTCTCACTCGAGTAGGGAATAGTATTTTGGACGATTTTTTTTTGTTTGAATTTATTTGTGTATTTTTGTCTACTAACACATTCAAAAAAAAGTTATTGAATTCAAAACTTTCCAATTTAAAAATAATAATGTATGGGAACTAATTGGATTCCGGGCACTATTTAAGCAAAAAATTGTTTATTCTCAGAATAGGTTGTGAAGATTTTGAGCTCGTTCCTATTAAGAATTCTATTTGGAGCGAAAAGAAAATCTTATTGGCTAGGAGATACAGTAGTGTGGATTGGAAATGTGAGTGTATAGGACCATTGACCATTAGGAAGTGTAACGTTGAAAGAATTTTTCGATCAAAAAATTTAAAAAATGATCAAATAACACTTACTCCGACATTTAGCAGGGGGAGGGGGAGGGTTTGTTATCTGTTATTTTAAAAGTAAAATAGTGTAATTCATGAGGAAGAGTAAAACAAGTAGAATAAATAAATAAGGAGGGAAAAAATAGCTTCATTGTCACGGTTATTTAAATGAATTTCTCAACAGGTATATTTTTCATCTCTTGTAGTATGGTATGTAAGTTTCGTTAATTATCGAAACGATTAGGTTCGTAACTCTAGTTCTCAAGTCAAAATTTTCCAGAGGTAAAAATTATTACCAACGCCGTGTAATAAGCACAAAATTTCCAAAAAAACTACATAAATGTGATTTACGGTTACAAGTTAGGTAACTTTTTTTAAATGCAAAACGGGATTTGCGGTTACAACTTAGGTAACTTTTTTAATGCAAAAATATTTTAGCTTATAAATGTAATGACACTGGACTTATTTGCTGGATGTCTTTGAAACCGTAAACTTACATTCTTTTGCATTGAAAAGCTGTTCTTTGTAAACACAAAAGATTTTTGTGCTGTTTTAACACTGATGTTTAGAATTTTTATTTTTAAGCAAAAAGGTATTTATTTATTAGTTATTTACTAGAAGCGTTTTTTTTTTTCATTTGAAAATAATACATAGAGATTCAGTAAAATTAACTGTAAGTACTGCAGTTATATGCATGCATATGTGTCCCCCTTCGTCCAAATTGTTCTTTAATAAAAAATTGCAACATATTTAGAGTTGAAGGGTTTGCAGCCACAAAGAGTTAACTCCATTTTTTGGTCATTTGATTCAACAAGGAGTTATCTCCGGTTGATAGTTCTCAAGTTATTCGTTAGAATGAATTAGCTGCTTCATTCTCTTGAAGCAGCATGGAGTTAACTCCAGAAGATTTTCCAACAATTAAAAAAATGGAGCTAACTCTTCGTTGCTGCAAACCCTTAAATTGTACGATAACTTCTGGCAAAGAGAGACACTGTGTGATTAATGTAATAGTGGCAGTGCAAATTTTAATTGCATTTGCTTAATGGTTTAAAAATATCCATCTTTCATTACTAATCAATTTTTAAAATGCTTTTACAATCATAAAAATGTGATTAAAAATTAGTTAAATCTCATTTATAATGAACAAAGCGTAGTCTGTACTATTAATTTCTCTGCATGTCTGTGTGTGTGTGCGGAACTCTACCTCCCCAGGACTGGCAATGTATACAAAGTCAATACTGTTACCGTTGTAAGCAGGATATCCAGAGAAAGCCATTCCGGCCAGTCCCACCCCTCTAAATCTTAAGGGACCGGACATAGGGGTAAAAAACATTAAAATAATCAATTGTAATCCGCCGTAGGCGGCATTGAGCCACCGCAGAAGGCGAACGGGGGTTGGTGATCGAAGTGAGCAGGGGGCGGCGCCCCCTAGTTTTAATGAAAGTTTGCTATTGAAGCTGTGTGAACACTTGTTCTTCAGTTAAATATGATTTATGAGCTTGTTGTAATCCAAAGCATGCTTTGCGAAATAATTGTGTTTGAAGAAGAGTGCTTTTTTTTAAAGATTTTTTTCAATATTTTTTGCTTTAACAGTCATACACAGTAACTTTGAACCACATTTCTCTACTTTGAACTACCGCATGCCTATTTAAAAAAGTGTGCGGTATTTAATATTCTTATGATTATGCCATCTATTGGCATAAAGCATAAGAAAAGCTCCTAAAGTATTGTCAAGTTATCCAACATTACGAAATAATAGTTGTTGAAAACATTTCAAATAAATCTTTAGCCTAGCTCAAAATTAGCCTGACACTCAATGTAATTTGAAAATGTGAAAGATGCGTGGAAAAATAACTTATTAAAAAAAAAAAAAAAACACGACACCGTTGTTGCGGAACTTCAGAAATATGTGATTTATAAACATTGAAAAAAAACTTTTTTGTTCTGTAGCGCCCGATGTTTTATGTACATTATAAAATTGCAAAAAATAGTACAGATAGGAAGAGTGGAAGAAGAATTTTTTTTTTGTGTAGGAAATTAAAATTCAGTAGAAAATTATTTTTAATTATTAAATTGAAAAACATCTCTTTTTACCGAAATATACAGGGTCTGTATAAAAAGTAATGAGACTCATTTTTTCCTGATACGACTGCACCTCTCAAGTGCGCAGAAACTGGCTAGATCGGTGGTGGGGGTTACTGGTAGGACTCACTCCGATCCGCAATCACCTGGGAGTCTTTGTTCGGGCAACATCGTCGTTATAGTGGACCTTTGTTGCAAACGTCGGTTTCAGCTCCAAAATGCAGAGAACATTTGAGCAGCGTTACGCGATTAAGTTTTGTGTGGAATTTGGTAAATCGACCTCAGAGGCTTCAGAGATGTGTAAACAAGTGTTCGGTGATGATTGTCTGTTGAGGTGATGATTATGTGTTTTGGTGGCACAAGTGTTTCAAAGATGGCCGGGAGAGCGTCGAGGATGAATCTTAAACAGGATGTCTGTCAACCAGCAGAACGGACGCAAATGTGGAACATGTGCATGTTGTGCTAAACTCGGAGAACCGGTTAAGTGTGAGAACGATTGCAGATGAAGTTGGACTTGATAAAATGACAGTTCACAGCATCATCGCTGAAAACTTGAGAAATGCTGTAAATACCTGCTTCATCCTCCAAGACTTCTCCAATATTGGTATCTCTACGAAACCTCAGACTGCCTACAGCCACTATTAAGCTCCAGCCGATTTCTTTCTATTCCGGAAGATGAAAACATCACTAAAAGGGCATCACCATGGAACTCTGGATGCCGTGAAAGCGCTAGTACAAGACTTTTAAAGGACATTCTGGAAGCAGATTACAATACAGCCTTTGATGCTTAGAACACTCGATGGATAAGTGTGTGCTAGGCCAAGGGTCTTATTTTGAAGAATTTTAGGTGTGAGTATTAATATCTGCAATAAATTCTTAGAACACAGCTCAGTCTCTTTTCTTTTTATACAGACCCTGTATATTGTTAAAGTTGATAAAACAGAACGAAAAAACATCAAGTAGCAGATTCAACGTTGGAACTAATAGCCTTTAAGTTCTAAACTATAATATCTTTATCGAAGGATATTTATCGTTTGCGTTACGATGGCAACTGTAGAATTTTTAATTTGGTTTTAAATTTAAAATTCTGAAAATTTTTTTATGAAAATGAAATGAAGAAAGCACGTTTTTTTTAAAACAAATATCTAAAAAATTAGCATTTTTGTTGTTGTACATAGACTGCATCCATAGTAGGTAAAAAAATGAAATTAAGCCGAACGTGGAGGTGGCTAAAAGTTAACATGAAAACTGGAGAAAACTACAGCGCCTTACTTTTCGTTATTTTACTTAATATTACTAAATAAACTGTTAATAGATTTTAAGAAATTCACCATATATAGGAAATGAAATGCCTGATAAACGAGTGTAATAATACTAACTTATATGATTTCAACAGCTTCAAATTGGCATTCCAAAATAGATCTTAAATAGTAACTTTAGATTTGTTGTATTTTACAATTTCCTGTGTACAGTTTTGCGATTTTTTCCCTTGAAACAGAGTGTAGAAAAAGGGTTTTACAACCTCACCTGCAGAGTGCAGCGCTAGGCTTTCTAGTTTTTTTTTTTTTTGAATTGATTACAAGAAAAAAAGTTGAAGTGGCGCGAAGTTATTCTGAATAACTGCATTAGTTTTGCACAGTAGTGCACATTTATCTCCTTTGATTATCTAAATGATTATTAGAGAGAATAATGCATTAGTAAAATGAATACATAAAATAACAGAAACAAAATAAATATAATAAAATAAATGAAATAAAACACAATACAGCTGTTTGCAGTTTGAAAACTTTATTTTAAAACACTTAGTACAAAATACATCACAAACAGGCACTTCTCAACCATCTTAACATTGATGGAACCTTAGTAGGCACCTGGCATTGAGTAGATGATAGTAACTTGCAAAAATATTTTTTTTATATCCCTTATAGTAAAACCTGTAAAATTGACCACTCCGTCAAGTTAACCACCTGTCTTAGTTGATCGTCTTTTTCAGGAACAGAATAAGTTCAATATGTTATGTATCACACTCAATAAGTTAACCACCTGTCTAACTTGAACACTAAAGTGATGCACCGCAAGTGGTCAACTTAAGCAGATTTCACTGTAGTAGAATGTCAAAAAGATATTCATCCCAAAACGAATTACAAAAATAAATGTCTGCTGTTTAAAAGACATTGCTATTTCAAGTTCTCGGGATTACAACTTGCAATGCATTTTAATTTCATAAAAGTTTTACTGTTTTTAGGTAAATGATTTTTCTACACCAATTTACTGCTACGTTGTTTAATAGATGTAGCGCGTATGAAAAAAAAAAAAACAGTACTATTTATACAAATCAGAAAGGAAGGAAAGGGAAAAAACTATTACGTATAATAAATATACATCAATAAATATACATGACTGTAAAATTGATTACGCTGCAAAAAAAAAAAAAAAATCTCATAAATTTAGGGTTTCAAACCGGCAATTAGGTTGGTAGAGCAAAACCGTAAAAATTACGAAGTACCTCCGTAGTCGCAGCGATTTACGGAGAAAATGTTATTTCGTATCGTAAAAACCGTTGATTGCAGATTTACTTCGTAACTTTTATGGTTTTGCACAAGTAACCCAACAACCAGTTTAAAACCAAAAATGTTATGGGGTTTTTTGGTGTATAAATCGGTAAAATGTAGGGCTTAAAAAAAAAGATATCTTCCATAAACTTCTTCATTTTGAGCAGATTAGCGTGACAAACTGTGAATTAAAAATAAATATAAAATATTCTCTGTCAATAAAAAAAAGGAAGATCAACTAAAAAAATAGGTTTTTGTATGTTTCCCTTACCTTTAAATTCTTGACGTTGTATTCTTTACAATGAAAACTCGAATGCTTATAATTCCAAGTTTTAAAGCTTTTGATCTTCAGATATTCAAATAAAATTGTTTTACTTTTTGCGATAGCCAACAAAGTAACAACGCATGAATTAATAAATAGTTTAAATAAATAATGAAATTGTGTATGGCAACAAGAATTGTTTGAAAGAATGGACATGCATAGTTGAAATGAATGTTGTCTAACAGATTCTTTGATTTAGATCTTCAATTCAAGACATGTGGAGAAGAAGACAAAGAAGAAGAAAATATTCATTGCCCGTATTGAGCATCACCACAAATTAGCTGCCTTATGATTAATCAAAACAGACAAAATATCACGGGAAAGCATGTAAAGTTACTCCCCCACAGTTGTATTGGGACTAGAGAGCAGTGAAAATAATACTAGCACTTACACAGATCAAATGATGAATATATGCCTCAGAACAGCAACAGAAAAAAAAAAATTAAAGTAGGAAAAACAATTAAATACGTATTGACGAAAAAAAAAATGTCATTAAACTGATTAAGTAACAAGAAATTACAATTTTTAAGGGTTACAATCGTACCTATATTAAAAGCTCTTTAAGATAGATATAGGCTTTCTCCTCATACTAAATATTGCACGTCATTACAAAAATAGTTGTTTTCTTTCAAGTATATCAATTGATGCAGGAAGAGAACAGTAAGCATAAGAATACTGTTAGGAAATAGAAAATAAGATGTAAGGGAGAACTGGGACCGTTGCATTTATGCCAAAATAAAATATAAAAATGAATTCCAGCTTTTTCAGTAGGGGTATAGCCGCTTTAGACTAATCCATTATTCTAATCTGCTACATCCTCATAGGCAGCTGTTACCCGAAAAAAAAGGAGGGAGGGCAGATTAGGTCTATTTTTTTTATTCTACATTTAATTTTAACGTTATCAATTAAATGACCTCCTCTAAAAATTCGGGGCACAGCCTCAAAAATCAAGACAGATGGTCAAAGATACATTTTAGTTTTGATGAAATAATAACATGATACAAATATAAAATCCACACTGACTAAGTTAATTCTTCTGTCTTTTGACACGTGAATTGATCAAATTTATCACTTATCGATTCATCATTAATTTTGAACCCGAAGTGGAGAGGCAAAGCACCTTTACTTTTGAAAGAGAGGGGGGCAGTTGCCCCCTTGTCCCCTCGTACGAGTCACCTATGTATATCCAAATGGACAAGCTTTAGACTCTTTCTTTCTAATCTGCTACATCCTAGTGGACAAGCTATAATAATTTTCCCCATTTTTTTACGGCTCAAATACAACTGTCCTATTTCCTCCCTCTGCCTCGTGTTCACCCCGGTTCTCTCCTATTACGGTAAATTACACTGAATAAAAGAAAGGAAGGACTAAAAAAAAAAAAAAAGCTTTGTTAGAGTAAAGAGGAAAGTTAAAAATAGAAGAAAATATTTTTTCTGTTGCCTAAATGAAGCAGAGTAGCTTGGTTTAAGTGAAGATGTAGCAATTATTTTTCAGAATTGCTACTCAAAATTCACAGATATATATAATCAGGGATGAATTGGTGCTGAAACTCGCTTTCGGTATTGCTTTTCTGGAAAAGTAAATTTCTCTTTCACATAAAATGGCTCACCTTCAGGATTCCTTATTTCGCACTGGCATTCTGGTGCTGAAAAATTTACCAATTTGCCCCTGATATATATCGGGGTGATACCGGAACGCCGTTTCGGTACTGTTTTTCCGGAAAAATAATTTCCCTTTCACATTAAATTGATCACGACTCAGGATTTAACTGGCATTAAGTTACTGGGAAATTTACGAATTCACCCCTGATATATATGTAAAGGGGACATATAAGAAACATAAAGATGTTTTTAAATTACGCATGAGATATCTATGAAATGAATAAAAAAACATTTAAAACATAGAAGTGACGATGATACATTAATATGTATTACGTGAACCTGTAATTCTCCTCTTGCTATTACATGAAAATTAAAATTCGACAAAATGTCTTATGGCGAAAAGAGAAAATACGGGAACAAAACATAAAAATTACAGTTTCATTGTTAATAAAAAATAGAAAGATTCAATGCCCTATTTTAGAATGTTCTGTGTGCCAGAAATTGATAAAACAAGTCCATTTGATGTTCTAAATGGCAGTAAATACACCTAAAAATATTATTGGCATTGTTGGAAATGCTGAAGTAGTTTGTGATTAGGTATACGAAAAGACAAAAACCACCTTGTTTCCCCATCTGAATCATGAAAACTTACATGTTCAGTATTCTTAACGCAAAAATGCAGTTTTTACCACCACCAAATTTGCTTCAAAGCTTGAAGATAAGCACAAAGCTTAAAATCCATGCATTTCATGGTCGTCTTTTAGCGCAAAGGAATGCGACCATTGAAATCTGAATATTGATCACGGTATTGAGCAACGGCAGATTTTTCTCTTCTTATTCTCAAGCAGTTGAAAAAGCAAACCAGTGCCATTGCAACTAAAGCCAGAAGAAGGGCAATCAGAAGTGTTGCCAAGGCTGATGTCTTCATGCATGTTACATTTTCTTGCACTGCACCTGTAAAATAAATTTTGTATGAATGTTAATCCTACCGTCCCTATATCAAAAATATTAAAAAACTGGTATTGCTTATAGATTAGCCAAACATGATGTTTCCATGCCATTTTTAGCCCCATTAACTTCAAATTTTTAAGGCTGGTAGAAAAACCAACCGCATTTGCGCGCAATGTCTGTCTCTTTGCAACTAAAGATACACGAAAAATATGAGGACAAAAAATATTTTGTACCTCCGAAAGTGAGAAGAGTTATAAGAAAATAGGCGGAGTTGAGAATTTTGTTTTCGGTTTAGTAAAAACTAATTCGAAAAAAACTTAATAGTGAATGACGATTAGACAACAGAACATAAATTATTTTGAGTTAAAGGCGTCTTTTCGCAACAGAGTAAGCACAATGAAGAAACACAGATAAATCATAAGTGTAAACGATGTACAAGTATGTTAAAATTATAACAAATATTGTTAATAAAACAAAACTCTGAAGTGACTTGACATTTTTTGAAATAATGCTGCAGATGCGGCAAACGTTTATTACAAAAAAAAAAAAAGTCTTTTCCAAATGTAATAATTGAAAGATATTTATGTAACTCGGTTTTTTAAACTAAAATTATGGTCAAAAAACAATGGTCCTTATTTCTTTCAAGTCAGTAGACATCTATCAATCCTTTATCCACATCAGACAAGGTTATCAGATAGTTATAAGCAAACACTGCTTGAAGTTTTGTCCTGACTTTTAATAAACGTATACAAATATTAGGAAATGAAGTTCTGATAATCTGGAGAAATAAATTCTGCGAGACTAGAATTTGGAGATTCAATCGTTATTTTACCATTGTATCATTGTCATCGAGAACAAACTCGTTTAGAAGATTCTTTTTATTAATTTTGAGCATTTGGGAAAAGTTTGATGACCTATTAAATCTCGCATTTTAACAAAGTTTGAACAAAAACTTATACATTAGCTAAAAAGACATATTCTACTTATACATACTTGCATGACGATTGGCAAGAGATTGCTTAATATCTTCCTCATCATGTCTCACTTCCAAAGCCTGGAACAGGTTTACACTTTCAGACATGCTTGAATCAGTATCCGCGGTTGTGTTCACTTCTGAGGTGAACTCAGCAGAACGTTTATACATTTTGCGCCAGTTGCAGTGTTTATCCTAGAAATAAAAAGACGAGATTCTCAAACCAATGCGGAATTATACTTTCGTTTCCATTTAAACTATTTATCAATTCCACCTAGTGGCCGTCTACAAATGATGTCACACTTTAAGGGGGAAAAGGGTTTGTTAAATTGTGACAGTTTGTGACAAGAGGGAGCGAGGGTGTAACAATAAGTATGATGTCACGCGTTTATTATAACAATATGCAAATGAAAAGCAGCGTTACATGTGATAGAAGGGGAGGGGGAAAAGCGAAGAGAGACATTTTGTGGCACAGGGGGAAGGAGATCAAGTTTGTCGGGAAAAAGTGCGTCATTATTTATCGACTGCTCACAAACAATTTCATGTTTTAAAGTAAATATGAATTCAACATACTTTTGCTTAATGCAACTGCATTTTAAGAAGAGAGGAAGAGACAGAAACGTATTAAAAAAGTGCTACAGCTGGAGTTTTTGATTTTTACTTGCACTGAATGGAGAGATGCAGAAGATCTTTGTATAGAATTTGTAAATATTGCGTAGTTCGCCCAGTTTATTTGAAAATAGAAATTTGCCTGCATAGTTACAGGATAGATCATTATAAGTGTGGGAGAAATGCGCTACCCATCCGCCTCAGATTAGTTTGGAACTCATTCAGAAAAGTGTTCTCTCGGAAATTTCTGTACCGAAACATTAACGAAATTAATTTCGTGCCCATTAAACCACACACACACACACACACACACACATCTAAAAAATAACTACAGTGCAGGGCGCAAATTGCTATGAACATTTTAGGGACTAAGGACTTTTTGTTGATGATAAGGAAGTAATGTATGCTTTCCGTACTATTTAAAGAGTCACAGTACCTTTTGAAATTTTTTTTTAAATTTATGAATATTGTGGTTTTTTTTTTTTTTTGAAACCATAACATACATACTCATTTCGCAACCAATTATTAATTTTCAAAATCTTAAAATATTACCCACAATTTTTAAAAATTCAAAAAATTTAGGGAAATTTCAATTTTTTTAAATCTCTAAGGCTTTTTTGTTTTTGCACTTATTTGAAAAAAGATTTTTGCTAAGCAATCCCAATATTCATCTCTAAAAATCTGTGCATTCATTTGTTTATATATGTATTGGAACATTTTCTGTGATTAATTATGTAAAAAAAAATTTGTTTTTAAAACTATAACATGCTCTAAACATTTGAGTAATTTATAAAATGCTTATCCAATGCACAGTTTTGTTAAATATATTATCCTGACTGCAAAAAGTATTACTTAAAAGCTGTATCTTTAATAGAAAAAAATCCTTAGGGATTCTAATGACATGAAAACACAAAAAAAAAAACGATCACCGAGAAAAAGCAATTTAAAATTTTTCTTTTGCATAAGAACACAAAGCGAGCTTGACCTAAAACTACTCATAACTTTTCAAAGATTTGAACTAAAGCGATCAAACTTTTTCTCTGTGTTTGGGATAATTTGTAGTTTTTAAATAAACAATGAAATATTTTTTGATCGTTTGATCATTTTTGAGGTACTCTGACCCCTTAATTAAATTGTCCTCTAGTAGCAAAGCATGAACAATAAAAAACTTTCATACGTGAAAGTCACTTAAGATTTCTTGCGATGAAATAATTTTTGATATCGTGTAAAAAAAAATCTAGATGCATAAAATAAGTCATTCCAAATCTAATAGGAAAAGTGAAACTGACAATGAAAGACGAATGAATTTAGAGCCAGTGACGGATAAATGAGCAGTCATTGTATGAGGAAATGTTATCTATCATTAATCACTACCTGTAGCGAGTTGTCGGCGATGTTTTATGCCATTGAAAAGATAATTTTCAATTCCTTTTTCTTTCTTTCTTTCTTTTTGATAAGTAGTTCAGAAAAAATCTTTGCAAGATGTTTCAACTTTCAGACAAGAATATTTTCCAAAATGTTTCCGGCCGTGTTTTGTGTAGTTAAGAATGTTTCAGATAAAATGTTTTTAAAGTGTACGCTTGAGTCCAGTTCGCCTAAAACGTGCAGTATTTTGGCTGGGTAGACACTGGAAAGTCTTAATGTTATCATAACAATTTAGACAAAATGTTCGGCAGGAGTCACACTACAATTTTAATTTCAAAGTTTTGACTTTTAATCCTAGTTTTTGCGCAAAAAAATGATATCACAGTGAGAAAATTGTTAAAACGAACTTGATGGGATAAAATTGCAGTCGGCAGGTAAATGGCAGTATCTGCAGATGTGAGTGTTCGAGATATTTGAATCAACACATTTTGGATTCAACACTAACAATAGGGAAATGTTGGAGTTAGACGTTATTTCTCTACTATTTTTTCAGCGGAAACCAAATAAGCAAGCTTGTACAATAAAGCTAACACACAATTGGTGTCAAAAATGATAAAAAAAAGAAACATTTGCAGTTATTGCTATTTACCTTCCCCCGGCAGTATAACCATTATAGCAGCCTATATACTTAAAATATGCTCATTAAATGCGTGGATCCAAAAGTCCTGTGATCAGTCACTAACAGTTTCCATGGTTGCAGAGTTTGCTAGACTTTTCTTTCTCTTCATATCAAAATTAATCCCAAATTCTGAAGGGGGTATCGCCACATTTATTCCTCATTTGGGAAATTCGTCTTAATATCGAAGGTCTTTTTTTCCTTTTTTCTTAAATCGATACTCGCTTAGCGAATGAGGCTAGGAATCTCCCACGTGTCATTAGGATTAACACCACCAATAACATTCAAATGTAGCGAAGAGAAAATATAAACAACGTTTTGTTTTAACTGAAATTGAATTCCGGAAGGAAATAGGAATTTATTTAAAAATACAGTTGTGGTGGGCAGTGCGTATGAGAGAAAAATGCATCAGCAATCGTATGTAAGGCAAAATTTTTTGAAATTACCCAGAACAGGGTGGACTGCAAACATTGGCGAGTTTTTCACTATTAATGAGCCAACAGCAGAAATCAATTTATTTTATAAAATTATAGTTTTATTTAGAAAAGTGGCATTTTTATTACGTATTTTTTATTCGCTAGTGTTTTGAAGTTTTTACATTTTTTTTTATTTTTCATGGTTTTGTGTACAAACACAAACATAAGTATACAAACGAATAAATAACGAAAAAAAATTAACGAAGTTCAATTTTAAATGTTCTTTTCGCAAAAGATAGTGCTTTAATATATTATACCACTTTAACTTCAATATTTTCAACGTAATTAAGAAGTTAATTACTATGCAAAATTCTTCAACCACCAATTTATAAGGCTTTGTAGTATTTTACATCAGATTGAAGTAAAGAACCTTTGCATTTCTTCAAAAGTAAGCTTTACTTTTACTTAACTGAACTATTTTCAATGTTTAGTTTAGCTCGTTATAAACATCAAGAGCATTTATGCTTAAAATATTTGTACCAAAAAAAAAAAAAAAATAATAATAATAATAAAAAAATCAAAGGAAAGCAACACGCACGATAAATGCAGTACTTAATCCTAATATGTAATCAAGCACAAACCCTTAACCATAACACCTAAAAAAATTTAACAATCAAATATTTCTGTTACACGTGCACTAAAGTAGACGCATTATGAAAAGCTCTTTTCCTGCGTATCGGCATAAATTATAAAAGCAGAAAAAGAAAGTTTTCACTTTTGACTTCTATAATGTACATCACGCGGCCGGAATATTCATTAACTTCTTTAGAAACGCTTAGAAATAGCACCATTAACATAACAAGATACATCATAACGCCCTAAGAAAAAAATCTTGCATAGCATCTAAATTACCAAACGCTCTCGAAACGTATGTATTGATGTAACTGTCTCTAGCCGCTATCAATTAAACGCACCCCTGTTGTTTAAGAACACTGGTTGCAATACTTCCCAGTTGATTGCTGTTAATTCTACCATTTCTAGGGTCTTCACCTGGCCTTTCTCGAACGGCAACAGAAGTAAAAGAGAAATACATTTATAGGTAAGTTAATGGTGGCCATTTAAGTCGCTCGCTTCTCGGTGTAAAAAAAAAAAAAAAAAAAAAAAAAAAAAGAAAGGAAAAAAAAAAAAAAAAGAACAGCGAGTCTGCATTATATGCAAGATGGAATACAATTAAACGGTGTTCTTTTTAGAATGTTGCAACGTACGCAGATTTTTATCCTTTACGTTCTTTGAAAACAATGTAAAAGCAGTTTTAAACCAGGCATCGGCAAGGCATATTGATGGGATTTTTTTTCAACAATTAAATCTTTGTTTTCGTACACAAAATAAATATTATCTCCATTGATAGACCAAAGATAAAAAGAGAGCATTATATTGAATTAAAAAAACTCGATTCGTGATTTAAATTAACGAAATTAGTTTACGGAAATCTGTCTCCCGCGTAATTTTCTCTGCTCTAATATTTCAAGCTTGAACACTTTTTCTTTTAGTTGTGCCTACTTTCATGTACCCCATTAGCTAAGGATTAAGCGGTCTCAAAAATGTAAGATCGTCCAGGCATGGATATTTAATAATTGGGCTTGAATATACCAATTAACTACTTCCTGCTCCTTAAAATTCTAGCTAATTTCATCCCTCCCGCATCTTTATCTTATGTCGATAATTTTTTTCCCATTACGTGCAGTATGCCTTTGCTTACCAACTAAAAAAAATATTTGCTTCTTTATTCATTATAATTAGCTTTGCTTAATGCATAATTTTAGTTTTTCATTTGTTTACTTCATTTATTATAATTTAATTTTTGCACTTCATACCAAATTATCTTTTTACTCTAAAAATATGGCCATCACAGTCAAAACAACGTAAATGGTAATAAATTGCCCGCAAAAACTTTATAATTGCACGTATATTTAAATCTTTGAAAATTTCCCCTACCCCATTTAAATGTGATTATAAACCTTTGAACAAAATTTTGCATAACTGCAAAACAGTGTAAATGCGCATGTTTTTGAAGTTTATTTCAATATTTTTACTAGAATTTAGATCCGGAAAACTGCCTAAAAACTTTTCCAAAGGCTTAAACATATACATTAACTAGTTACATAGGAAATAAATGTTTTGGTTTAAATGATAGTAATAGCTATTATCGGGGGCTGGGGGGCACATTTAGTGAATATTATAGCTTTAAAATATTTTTATTATAATATACTACGGTGTCATCGCAGTTTATTACGGTGTATTGTAATTTCCACAGGATGTTTATGAAATATTGCAATCAAAAATGAAATTCATTAAAAAAAAACAAACAAAAAAACTTCAGTTTCAAGCATAGTTCTTTTTTCCATTTTGATCCTTATCACAAAAAGTTGTTTTCACATCTTTAATGCACTTCTACGTGTGCACATTTTGTAGTTCTCAAAAGATTAAGGCAATTTTCAGTTTCGCGCCAGGCACCAGAGCGGCCAGAATTTACCTTCTGGGGGATGAGGGTTTGGTCGTAACAGACTTTACATTGAAATAAACTGTCATATTAGAATTGAAATATGTGTTAAACCCAAAAAATTGGGAGGGCGAGAGGGACCCTCAAAGCCCTCTCACGACGCTTGTGAGAGCATTCATAAACTTCATTTTCAGTTTCCGAAGTTAGCACCACCTACATGTCTTTAGCTACTAAAAAAAAAAAAAAAACCTTGATCACATAATAATAAAAAAATTCCATGAATCCTAAACATTTAAAATTGAACTTTCATTGTGCAAGACTTTATTAACACCTTGTGTTTATTGCAGTTCACATAGGAGTGCTATCTTTTACTCGTAAAAGCAAAGATCTCAATAAAACTTCGCTCGCAAAAAAAAAAATGACAATGTTTGAATTTACAACGTTTTTCAATTTTTGAAAAGCATGATCGCAATAATTACCATCAAGTTAAAAAATAGGAATAGCTTCAATACAATTAAAAGAGCATTTTTACCATTCATCAACCAGCAATCCTTCAAGATTGCTTATTACATTAACACAAAAATAGTCAAGTATGAATTAATGCGAGACTAAAATAATTGTTTCTTTAAAGCCCTATACAAAATTTGCTTTCACCCAGTGAAATAATTAAATTAAGTTTACAATGCTCGCATCAGGTGAACTCTGGTTGGATCGAAATTGGAGGTTGTAAGACCCACCTTACCAGGAAGCTTCAAGGAACTTCATTAGGTTTCTTAATAGCCGTTGCAGCTTCCGTTACTGTAAGCGGCTTTTCAAATGTACGGCGTAATTAAAGTCCTGTATTTCAGGAGATCCATCCAAAGGCCACAGGTGAGCCTCCAAGAAAATAGTAGAAAATCACTGATTGCATGTTACAATATATTTGAAGTGAGTTTTTCTGCTTACGTCGTCAATTCAGTTGCATTGATTTGCTTTTTCTTTTTCTTTCTTGCAGTGGCGTTTGACAACTTAATAGAATTTAGAAACATATTTGCTTGCTATGCGTTGTTTTTCCGACGCATTCCTCTATGAATGCGCGGGGAATTTTCTTATTTCCTTAAGAGAAATGTTACTTTTCAGCTTTTTATAATCGAAGTTATTAAAAATATTAACTAAGTTGTTTCATATTGTTAGTTTTGTTTTTAAAAATTCATTAACATTTGCCTCAAATATTTACTTTTCCCTTAAGTGAAAATTTAAAAGATAATTATATCAATTCCATACAATAAAATTGTTCCCAAAATCCTTTGACAACTTAAGAAATTTTCAAATTATTTTTCTTACGTAAATGATTTTAAATATGTAAAAAATAATTTTACTCACAGGACATGAGTTGAGACACATATGAACGCTACACTCAAGGTACAGGGCTGGACTTCCAGTAAATCTAAAGGCATTAAAGTGAGAATACAAAGACACGTGTGTTGTTTCGGTATCTAAACTTGAACCGCTGAATTCACTCATCAATTTGTCCCCAGTCACGCACCTGTTAAATATAATGAAAATGTTTCTTTCAAAAAATGAACAAAATCATCATAGATTTATATTAATATTGATTTCGCTCAGCATTTTCATACTCAGCTTATTTTAAACTTATAAGTAAAAACGTTCAGTTTTTCATTCCTTAATAAACGTTCAAATTATTAACCTTCAAAATATAAATTAATAAAATCAATGTACTTACCCTTCTGAATTAACTAGTAGAAGTCTTTTATCTGAGCCATTGTGAGCATAGCAGTTGCTAACTCGAATGTCAAATCCTTTTTAAACATAAGGAAAAAATAATTAATGTGATAGCATAGACACCGTTATATTATAATATAAAAAAATAGCATAATTCGTAAAGTCTCACATTTTTTAAGAAAAACAAATGTAATATTGACTATGATAATTTATTTGGAGGGAGGTATAATAATATATATAAATATTATTATACTTTATATTTAAGTTAAATAGAAAACATTTACCATTTTAAACACATCTATCTAAAATTAAATTTAATATCTAAAAAAAAAAAAATTGGCGCAGTGATTGATTTTTAAAGTTTTTTCAGCAATTCATAGGCGTGACGATATGCTTCCAACGAAGTAAGTTTTCAACATCATACGTTTTATAACAGCAGTTTGAAGGTTTAAATATAAATAATATATTTTTTTTTTCATTTTAAGTTAAATGGACAACATTTACTTTTTTTTCATATATCTACCGAAATTTAAGCTTAATGTCTGAAAAGATTATTTAGAGTAAAAATTGATTTTTTAAGTTTTTTTTTAACAAATTGATTAGAATGACGATATGTTTCTTACGGAGTCAGTTTTCAAAACATCATACGTTTGACAACATCAGTATTTATGGCTGCTCAAAGACTACAATATAATTTTGTAACTTGGTAATGTGAACTCCTTTTTAGGTTTGTGTTTTAATTACCTAATTGATCATCTAATTAACCATCACCACCTTAAAATTGTTTCTGTCACGTGAAGGTTCAGAGCATTTGATAATTTTTATATACCCAAACTTAAGGCTCTGTTTACAGACAGTAGAAATGCATATGCATCTCATACTTTCTTGAAAAGAAAATCTGCCTAATTAAGTATTAATTGAATGTAACATAAATCACTCGTTCCTGATAATCATAAGAGTTAGTTTTAATTTTGCTACACGATTGAGCCAACTCGTAAATTAGGAGCTACTAAAAACAACAAGGAAGGCATTGATTACGACCGCTTTTGATATGTTGAAATTACAGTGCAAGTCAGGATACTTTACGCTCGGCGCTTTGGAAGAGTTAACTTAAAAAAAAAAAAAAAAAAAAAACATGACAAGCATGAGTTGCTGTAATCAAGCATTGGTTAACACATTTTTTTTCTCGTGAAGAGTCGTCGTTTGTTTACAGTAAGAAATAAATTTCAAAAGAAAATTCGCATCAAATTTCCTGATGAGTAGCCCAATGTGGGATTCTTGATTTGCTTATGGAGATTATTTCCCTACTCAGTGAATTTCATGTTTTTGGCTCTTACACCGAGAGCTCTTAATGCTGATGTGCACTAAACCGCGTTCTAGAGTCGTCATGATTCTGCATGATTTCATCGTTTTCTTGTAATTTATTTCATACTTCAACATCTGAAGTAAGTTGGATATTTTTCTTTACCATATTTTTCTTTATGCAAGACAATATACATAGATTAACGGGTATATTAAGTTAAATTTACCATTGTGTTCGCAATGATGGTACGATACATGAGGCGGAACGGGCCAGGGTAGTAATATTCTGTCATGTATTATCTCATTCAAAGCTCAGGTAATACAGTATTAATATTTTCAAATTAAATAATTTTAGGTCATTTGGATTCATTTTAATTCCTTTGACGAAATATTCTTTTAGATTTAGTTTAAAAATTCGAAAATAAGGAAAATAGACTGAACTTTATCTGCCCAATTTTCAGTGAAGTCGTCAGAATTAAGGCTTCTATTTAATGATTTGAATTTTTCATAATTGTTTTCAGAAATGTTATGCACAGCAAAAAGAAAAAAAAAAACTTTTTTATTGCATTCTTAGTCTTTAACATTCATTCATTAATACTACATTCTTTAGATTAGTATGTGTGATAATGGTTAAACTTTGGATGGGTTGTGATTTTCATTCCTGATTCCTGACATCATTAGTTCAACTAAATGTTGAGTGCGAGTTGTTTGTTGGCGCCAATCCGTACATTAGTTTTGATAACTGTATTTAAATTTTTGAAAATATTATTTGTTTACTTTTTATAGGAAGTGACTGCGCCCATGAATCAAATATATAATTACTCTAAGTGTTCAGGGATTGGTCACTTTCACATCAATGCGTATAATTGATCTAGAAATGCTTTGGTTGAGAATGAAAATGAGAAAAATCAAAAGCATCCAGATCTTTTGAAACAGCTTTCGAAGAGAAGCATGTTAAACCTAGAACTTCATTAAATATAATTTTGAGATGAGTTTAAAGAGAGAGAAATGATGATGCCCATAAGTAAATATGCAAAATAAACTAATTATCTTTGAACCTGTTGGAGGGATGATTAACAGTTTGGCAGCCAAGAGGAAGTTCTTACTTTTACTGTTGCCAAGTTAAATGAACTCTTTTGAATTTCAGTGGGTAGCATGAAATGTCTGACAAGTTTTTTTAAATGCAAAGAGAGCATGCGTATATTTTTTGTCTGAAGACTAAGAATGTCAGTTTGATCCGTCTTTTTCAGTTCTAGAAAAAAATACACGCATGCTCTCTCTGCACTTAAAAAAAAACTTGTCAGACATTTCATGCTACCCACTGAAATTCAAAAGCGTTCATTAAACTTGGCAACAGTAAAAGTAAGAACTTCCTCTTGACTTCCAAACTGTTAATCATCCCTCCAACAGATTCAAAGATCATTAGTTTATTTTGCACATTTACTTTTTCAATTCTAGAAAAAAAAAAAGGTGTGCAAGAACGGCAAAAATAACAATTCCGATCTAAATAAACAGTTTCTGAATCTCGGAACCTATCAATTGAAGAAATAGTTAACAAAAAACCTATATAGAGCTTTTAAGAAAAAGCTACCCAATAACGTTCAGATAACTTGATAAAACGATGTATTTCTGCGCCCCCCCCCCCCCGCACTCTTTTTTTTTGGCGCAAAGAAATGCAGCCGAGAGACAAACTCAGCGGAACTGAGCTCTATAAAAAGTTTCTAATCGTCTAACAATTAAGCACTTCCGGGTACCAGAAAAAAAATAGGTGGTAAGAGAGTTGAGTAAATACTTTTGTGCGTGAAAAGTAATAAGACATAAAAACGTTTAATTGTTCAAAAATTGCAGAATTACTGTATTGTTGTGCATTCAAACATTGTAGTATCTTATTTTAATAATGAGGAATGTTAGAAAAAATTATTGTTTATAACCAAAAAAAATCACAAAAATGAATACCAACTGGAAAATTAAAGAAAAAAGAAACGTAAGAAGCTTTCGTAAAACATGCCCTAAAATCTAACACATAATGAATTTTTAAAGGAATTGAATTCAACAATGTAGCTGGAATTTCGAATTTAACGCTTCTTTTCATATAAAATAAGCACAAATGTACCAAGTATATGGTTTAGTGGTAATATTTAATAGTGTCTGAAACATACATTCTTTTGCTGAAATATTGTGATTCTTGAGCATTCACCTCCGTTGGTTAAGGGTAGTTTCTATGAAAGCCGTAAAAGTGGCATTGCAATGAGGTTTGACTGCGCAGATATACAAGTACTGGTAAATACATTACATTACAGAGTGTCAAACGCTTATTTATAGTAAACTTAACACATTGGGTCATTGAATCTGAAACAACTTCGATGAAGTGAGGCTGTTACATTTAACAATAACTTTAAAACTATGTGGTATAGGCGTAGGCGGGAATGCGGTTTTATGTGTTAAGATTATGAAACTGTCTAAGAAAAATCATAGCACTGTCATAACTTACTATTTCTAAGTACACTGAGGATTTTATTAACAAGTGAACTTCGGAGCAACTTCTTAAAAGGTTCATTATTTGGTGCGCTTGTGAAAAACATATTTTTTTTACTCTACAGAAGTAAAGGAGTGGCATTTATTTGTAGCAAAATAAGTTTTTTCCTATAATGCAGCTAAAATTCTTGCATGGGTTTTGACCTTTCCTATTTCCTGCTATCCGTTCGTAAGTTCTGTGGTGATTTAAGAGATCTAGCTGATTCGGTTAAATCCTCTGAAGCTGAAACTGCTCGTTTCGGAATCCTTCTTTCGTTTTCAACTTCTTTTCTTGTTTTAAACTGTCCAAGCACAAAAAACTTTACTTCTTCTGAGGTTGTGACCTCCGCGGAATGAAGACTAGCAATTACTGTTTCAAACCGAGGGAAAACTTTTTTTTTTGTTTCGATTTTGGGGAGATTTTTTTGAACTTCTTCCTACTCTGTGTGGGGGTTCTCTTAGAGATTTGTTCTTTTCTAGGTTAACTTTCACTGAGATGCAAAGGGTCCTTGAACTTCATTGTTCTAAGATCCAATACTAAATTATGAATTAAATTGTAGCAATTCTGGTTATTATTTATTATTCTTAATTTTGACTCTTGAGCAAATTACTTTAAATATAATTGAAAAAACGAATAATTTAGTTTTTTGCTTCTAATTAAGAACAATAAATGAGAACTCATGTTAGCTAGCATTAAAAAAAATCAAATTTTATGACTTTTTCTACATTTTCTATGCTTCACATCTTTTACAATACACGATTTATCATTTACATTTTATAACAAAACTGGCTGCATTAATCATTTTTAACGTCGCTGCAATACATTCACCGTAAGAAAAGCATTTCAGTAACATTAACTGGAACCAAACACTGTTTTTTTTTCTTTTAAATTAAACATTTGTGACACTCTAACAGATAATACCTATTTCTTTAAACTTCTTCCTACTTCTAAAGCTCAAAAAATTCCCGATAATGCGTTTCTATTAACGGCTGTCGCTCAATGTGCAGACGTTATTAAAAACTTAGAAATAATGCTTGTTTATGTATGTATATAGATATATCTAACACGTATTATTGTATTGTAGAAAGGGATTAAGTTAAAGTTTATAATTTAATGTCCTTCTTTCTGATGTTATAAATGCTAAAGACACATTAAATGTTCATTTGTGTTAACATTCTGAGAAACCTTAGAGTATATGTATGTACTAGTTTTAGTGCAAAGGTAACACTACGCAATTAAAAAAAAATAAATAAACTAAAAATTTCGATTTTTTTAAAGTTTTTATAAGTTTATAGGTAAACATTAACTTCTACTCCAAAACTGCCTTTCACTCTCAAATCAAATGGAATGCGAAAGCGCCGGGACGCACCATTTTTCTACAAAATGTTCTAAGACAGCTTAAGTTCTTTTTCTTTTCTTTTTTGTACAATTTCAGTAAAGAAATCTTTTTTGGGGGAATATATATATATATATATATATATATATATATATATATATATATATATATATATATATATATATATATATATATATATATATATATATATATATATATATATATATATATATATAAGGGGGTAGGGGGTGTACAACTTTGTATGACTCACTCAGTTTTGAAGAACGTCGAACTCCGTGCTCGAATTTAGAAGGAAAACAAAAGAAAATTTCTGTAATATCAGGTAATAAATTTTGCTCAGAGAGTTGACCGATGAAATGTTTAATCAAACTATTCACAAAACTTTCCATTTCCATTCGTATCTTACGCAGGAAAACAAACATCAGAAAAAAGTTTTAATCAATTTTCAACCACGCCTCTTCATGGTTGGGTTAAGTTTGTTCACCCTTGAAAAGGGTCAATATTCCTACTAGAATTTATTTTCTTTGGTGTCACTCGAATATTTATACATTTTAATAAATTTTCGAGTTAAAGTAAAAAAATAAATAAAAATATTTGATTAACTTTTTCATGTTTGTTTTCAGTAAAAAGAGATTACATTACATGTTAGTGAAGGAAGTATAATTGAAATGGAATATTTGTGCATTCGTAACAAAAAAGTAAATTATTAAGTGTATAAAAAATAGTTTCTATTACGGGAAGAAAAAAAAGTAGTGACGCATCTTCTGTCGTCTGAAAAGTATTTACAAATGCACGAAGATTGCGATCGCAATTTCATGCATTTGAGAATACCTAAAAAAGTTTTTTGAAATTCATTGCTTTATTTCATTACAAAGTGCTTAAATAATTATGAAATTAAACTGAAAAAAGTTTTAGGCTACAACTACTTTCTTTCAAAGTTCTAATATTTTATTTATTTATTTATTTATTTATTTGTAACAGAACGGTCAATAATTAAAAATGCATAAGTTCGAAAGATTGACTTCATTATAAAACAGTTGGATTTTTGGAAAGTTTTAAATTAGTTGAGGAAAAATAATGTATGATAATAGCATGCAGTAGAAGGGAGAAAGTAGGCTTGATAGTCCTAGGTTAGTGGTGCCCAACCTACGACTCGTGGGCCACACCCGACCTGCAAAACTGATCCTTGTGGCTCATTGTTTCGATTAATGTGACAAATCGAAAAACACGATTAATGACAATGTTGCAAATTTGGAGGCAAAAATTTGGAAATTGATTTCTGAAAAACAGCTTTAAAAAAAAAAAAAAAACATAGTAATGACAACAGCAATTATTGGTTTTTAGTTTACTACTCGTTTTCCATATTTTCTTATGATATTTAGAAATTTTTATAACATTTTGAAATTTTATCTGTGTTTTGGCCCGCGAGAATTGTTTAAATATAAGGTGCGGCCCTCAGGCAGAAAAAGATTGGGCACCTTTGTCCTAGAGAAAATTCCTTGTCATAACTGATGTTAAAAAAAAAAAAAAAAAAAAAAAAAAAAAAACACCGCACGATAAAATCTTGTATTGCTTAATTTTCCTGCTGACAAGACGACTGAATGCAGACCCTAACATTTGATGGATAAATTAAACTTCATTTGATATTCCATGAATTAAATTAACTGTCTTGATTTGTAAATGTTTTTTTTTTAGGTGTTACCTTGTAGTTAACATTTTTTGAGATTGATGAAAGATACTCAGAAAATAAATTTTCAAATGTTAGGTAAACCAGTAATTGTAAATGTGAAAGAAGTCAAAACCGAATATTAAAACTTTAGATGGGGGGGGGGGGTATGGGAAAATAAAACTTTAAAAAGAACTAATTTGACACAGTAAATACTTGTACATGTTGTGTTCATAATAAAAATGTTCCTCTGAAGCTCTTATTTTGCTTAGCAATGATTTTGTTTTTCCCTCGAGTTCTCCAGTTTAGAGTCAATAATCTACTTGAAAAAATAACCCTTGTTAAGATTACATCCAAGGAGAAAATCTTGATCATGAAAGTCAAGGTAGTTCAGTAACATGTAAATTCGTGTTATGAACTTTGACATCACGGCTAAAATTTATCCCCAAGCGTTAAGTGAAATGCCACAGGAAAAGAATAAAATAACGGCTAAGTTGATATCAAAAGGAAGAGTTGTTTGCCAAAAAAAAAAAGTATAAAACGTTGACAAGATGATTCTTTAACAATAGCTTGCTGTGCCCTAAGGGGAACTGAAGAGCTCGTGAAACAATTTCTTTCAAGGTTGTTCAACTGATGTTTCAAAATAGATGTTCCTTGAACTTAAAGTATCCAGGAAAATTAGTACAAGTGTAAAAATTCGTGATTTTGAGAAAATCTTATTTTAAATTTAAGCATCAGATTGCATTTAAGGTTTTTGCGTAAAAAAGATTGTGTTAGCTCTAAAATCTAAAACTCGTAATCGTTGAATCTTGGAAGTCATACGAAAGGGAAAGTCGTATTTTAGGACAACTGTAGCTTGTAATAGTCAAGTGCGGGTTTGAATGGACCACAATTAAAATATGACCACACACATTGGATGTGTGGTTACAGTGTAATATTTAGGCACTAATAGAGATTCTAAAGGTCTGAGCCCTAACCCTTCCTCGAATTCTGTGATGGGTTACAGTTTATATTGTCTTGCCTCTTTACGACACGCACTGTTTTTTTTTTTTTTCTTTTTTTTTTCGCGGTACAACTTGCGTTTAGTTGATGACGTAGACACGGTTCCAATTTTCTGATTATTTTTAAAACTCAAAAATAATAGTAAAAGTTGAATCCAAATATGCTCCATTTATGTTCATTTTCTTTTACGTCAGACTTAAGCAAAAACAGCTAATTTTTAAAGTAAAAGTGTCTGCGTTACGAACAGAAGCATTTAGATTTGTTTAGAATTCTTGAAGCTTGAGACAAACTAATTTCTCAAAGTATCGAAAAATTCAAGGAATATTCCAATATTTGATTTACCGCCGTGAAAATTTTAAGATGAACATTCAACGATTCATAATTCTTTTCCATCTGTATTGTCATGCGTTGACTTCTGAGCATATGACAGGCATATAAAGTAACTTCGACTGTTTGCTTTTGCGGTAATGCTCAACTACCCTGTTTAAGACACATTCCTCCGTACTCTGCTTGATGCATTTTAGTGTAGTCACGATTACTACCAGATGTTTAAAAAAAAAAATAAAAAAAAAAGGCAGAAATCCAATACATTTTACCTTTGTACGGTTGATTTCATCTTTTGACATTGCCTATTTAAGTGGGAAACTATTTAGAAATCGTTGTGTTGATAAAATTAGCCTGTAAAATATTTTTGTTGTCAACACTCGTTTTTAAAAAAGAGGAACATTGACTGATCCCTAGTATTTAAGAAATTTTGTTACTCAAATAACAGTTAATTTTTGTTTGCTTTCGTTATAACGTTCTTCTGTTTATACGTTCTTTACCTGACTCAAACGAGCGTTAAATACACCGTTTACTACATAGTAACTCCTAGCTATATCACTCCTCTTTATATCCCTAATTTGGATTTTTTGCGCTTCTTCCCTGTCTTAAGAAAATTTAAGTGAGGAAAAACCGCTTCGAATTTGAAGTTGTAAAATAATGCATTTCTCAGGAAGTCTCCCCCACCCCCTCTTTTTAGCCAATGAACATAATATTGATGTCTCCTACTCATTTGAATTTTGCTGCAAGTCAAATTACCTCTGGATTCTCGTTTCATAAAGACAGACAGGGACGCCCTGATGTGTGGTCACCGTGACCTCCCAAAAAATTCCTTATTTGGCGAGTTTTGTCTGATGATTCGGTAAAATTATCATCATTCGGCAGAATTTGGAGTTCTATTCATCCAAATTATCATCACTCGTTAAAATTTAGAGTTCCATTGAGACTTTCCGCTCTCCCAAAAAATTAAGTTCAGGGCGTCCCTGCAGACAGAGTAAAAATGTTTTTAATTTCCTTTTAATCTCACAAAACAAATTAGTGAGCCAATTTTCCTTGTTTATTACATTTAAAAAATCTTTTTAAGGTTAAAAAAATACTATATGATTTAATTGCACATTTGATGAATCATTATTTTTAAGAACCTCGGCTATATCGCACTTGATTGCTGTCTCCCGACTAGAGAGAGAGAGAGAGTTAACGAGAGAGCTACTGTATTATATTTCTTGTTGCTCTAATTTTGAACTTGATTTTCTATAATAGTTCTGTTACTCACATTGCCCACATGGGATCCAAATTCTTTTCCATGCCTCACTTGCAAACTAACTGGTTTGGTACTCTTTCAAGCATCTGTTGTCATCATTATACTTTTAATTTGCGATAAAGATGCTCGGATGATTTTCAACCAACTTTTACTTTCTTGTTGTTTATATTTCGAGTGTCAACGAAAAGTCAACATAAAAAATAACAAAACCGTTACCTTTTCAAACGGTTCTTCAAAAGTTATTAGGCAAAAAAAAAAAAAAAATCATATCGGGTGGCCTTACAATCTTATGGGCAGCATTTTGTCTACTTGTAGGGCTGTGATTTACAGCGTATTATTACTGTTAATGTAGAAGCTTCGTGCTTGTCTAGACCTTGCAAGAATTTCAAACAAGAAAAAAAAATCAACTCTTTGTTGTCTCGAAATTAAGCACTTCATGGTTTATTTTTTCCGTTTAATGTTAATGACTAAGTCCGCAAAGAGAGAATATGAATGGGAGGAGTTAAAACGGACAAACGTTCTTCAAAGCAATCCTTGGAGTCATATCGAAATTAAAGAGCAGGTGCAAAATGATTAAAGACTTAAAATCTCTTTCGCTTAAGCTATGGAGGTTAAGAAATGGAATTCGTTTTGCAAAGAGAAAAAAATATAATTGCTTGATTCACTTGTATTCTAGGTCTGGTCTAATTCTCCAACCGCTTAAAATCGATAACCAATCAAATAAACTAAAACGTAAACTGTTCAGAAATCGCCAACGAAATGGAAATATTTCTATAACTATATTGGTAGAACGAGTTGAAGTTTGCAGGGTATTAACAAAAGTGGTTTCAAATGGCACGGATATTTGCAATTGCCTTTAACGGTAATGGGTACCATTTAATAGCTGGTAATTGCCATATTTAACTGCTTTTATAGCTACCTGTCAGCAGCTTCAACAAAAAATGGAAAAAATAATTGAAGTGGATAAATAATCGGTTTACATCAAAAGGTAGCTACCTTTTTTTTTTATCATACCTATTTCACAGGTCTGCAATTTATATACTTTTCCATGTAATGATAACAATGCATTTATTAAAGACCACTCAATGGATGTTTTAGATTATTTGGAAGGAATTACATTATCAGGTAGAATAATAATAATATAACAGGATACATTTTTTTTCTTTTGGGCAGTCGATGAATGACTTTTTCCCCCTTTAAAGCATCATTTATTTCCTGCTGCAGAAGAAATAAGGAAACATTTTGGCCTAAGAATTAAAAACCAGTAGTAATGAGATAATCACCCAAAAGAATAAAACATTGTCTTGAAGCAAAAAGATTTTCAGAATTGGAGTTGTAACACTATAGTTAAGAGCATTGTCCTGGAGCACTAGTGCAAAATATAGTGCTTTATTATACTTGCATGTAATGCATAATATTTTATAACATGTTTTAAAAAAGAATATTCATCCAATATACATTTCACTATTAAGTACAATATATGTTGCAAGGTGTATCATATATCAAGTCACAAAATAGCTTTACGTTATTTACTAAAAATTGAAGCTTCCAATAACACAAACAGGAAATAAAATAAAATTACATCCCAATAAAATATTTTCACATATTCGTTTCCTTCTACTGACAAGATTATACCTGTACCAGACTAATAGGCAACTTTATTTCATGCGTTGAAATTAGTGTAATAATCCAGTATAAAAAAAAATATATTAAAGTTATTATTGAATGGCTTTAGAGCAAAAAGAAGAAAATCTTACCGAGCAAACGTACATGATGACGGATAATGTATCCCAAACTGGTATTCAAAATAAATGTAAAGTTGTAAATTGTCTCTGATAATTTGCTTACGTTCAGACTAATAAAATAGTTTATTAAGACCTAAATAATAATAAGGCTGGTTTGAAGATTAGAATTAACAGTTACCAAAACCCTTCTTTCGGGCTTTTCTCCTTCACATTCGGTGTAAACGTTTAAATACTGAAAGCAAGATTGAAACAGTATAACTTGAGAGACGGAATTTTTCTTGCAGTTGCTACTGATCTGAAGCATGTTATAGTGATGCAGTAAGTTCTAAGTAACATGAGTGGCTGAGGAATTGAGACGATTAATAAAATAATCAAATAAATTTAAACTAAGGAAAAACATCCAATGAATGAAAAATGAAACACAAGAAATCAATTTAATTTCTGAGGTGAAAGGAAGATGATTAGTCTGAGGAACGCTGAATAAATTTTCAAACCATTAGCAGTTTGAAAGTTTGTTAACGCCGAATTATTTACCTGCCGATTACAAAAATGATCATTTTTTTTTTAAACTTTCAACTATTTATATTTAAAAGTTGCCGGATTTTAACCGTTATTTCAGCTACTTGCGAACAACTGTAGCAAAGATAACACCCATTGCTAAGTTTTTTAATGTTCGGAAAATTTTGTTTTAAAAATTTAGAGCAGTTTCTACGGCTTTGTCTAAGCAACCTAAAAAACGGTTTAAAAGAGCACAGTTCGCAAATAAAAATTATTTGAAAAAAAAAAAAAAAAAAAAAAAAGTAAAAAAAATCAAATAAATAAATTAAATAATTACATAACCAAATAGTTATAAATAATTTCAATAAATAAAAAAATTTCATAAGTAAAATAAATATAAATAAATAAATAAACAAAACAATTACATAAGTAAAATAAATATAAATAAATAAATAAACAAAATTTCCATCAAAAGAGGTTTAATAATAGCAGTAAAAATGAATAACTTTTACGCGCTAGCTGCTTGCAGGTGTTTCAAAGGTTAGCTAATTAGGAAATCGAACTTCAGATTAATTATAGCTGCCCTCTCTTCAAGACCTTAACCTCACCGTTATGTTTCAAATGCAGAAAGTTCTTTCAAGGTTGGCAAGCACTTCCTGCTTACGCTTTTGATCATCTTTTATACCTAACAGAGTAAAAATAACACATTCATGCCTTTGGAGACACCATTTCGGTAATTTGACAGCTCTTCTTGATTCAGTGAGCTATTTGTCCCCGACCTTGTGAGCAAAGACGGCATGGTCAGTCATCCTTCAAGTCTACTTTCTCAAAGACAACAACATCACATTTGAGCGTGTAGCCACAAGGCGAGAAAAGTTGAGCTTTGTTTATTTATTTGTCTTGGACACACTCTGTTTGTCTTTCCGGATTCTTTTTTGAACTACGGTTTTGTTTCTTTTGTTTTTGCTGAAAGTTGATAAAAAATGTAATATTTAATTTACACTGTGAGGAAAAATCCGGAAATTTTGCGTTAAAAGTTACTGGCATCCATGTTGCCAGTAACTTTTAACGTAAAATCCAATTTTACTGTAAAATTTTACGGTATTGTAAACGAGATTTAAAAAACGCAAAATGCGAGCACCAGGTTCGATCTTGGTATCTTTGGATTGGCAGGCGACTTTGCTGCCCACCATACGAGTTGAGACACTTTGAGAGAGGGGAAATACGGCGTTATGTGCTTCGCACTGTAAGTCACGTGGTGTATTAATAGGTGCTGCAATCGTTAATTTTTTTCGGTACAATTTGATGTTTTTTTTCCGTACAGTAAACATTCCATTTTACAGTAATATTTATCGTAAGAGTTTCCTGAATTTTTAACAGTGTATATCCTTTCATATAGGAAACGTTTTTCCCCCTAAAACTAACAGCATTTAATAAACGATTTTTGTACGAATGTGTAAGGGCTGAGGAACTCTTTTCACTTAAAAAAGTGATTTTCCCCGTCGCCAGTTCTCACAGAACTTTCGCACGTCAATCAGAAAGTCTTCACATTAAAAACTAGCCACAAAGAGAAGTTTTTACATTTTTTGGAAGAATAGTTTATGTAAACTGCTTTGCAGCAACATATGCTCCCGCTCCTAAAATGTTAAGAAAACTCACTTCATTTGCAACTGTTGTAACAAAAACAATCTACGTAGTAATAGAAAAAAAAATCCTTTTAATGAACATTAAAGTTCATTAAATGAGTTCGTGAATGAGTACACAACATAAAACCCTTCTAAAGAAATTTTGATAGATAGTATATAGAATATTAAGGGTTTACAGAACCACTACAATATTATTTATCGTATATACGAGAAGATAGATCATTTGAGATCATTCTTCCTTTTTCTCCTCCCTTTCTAAATATATTCTTACTACGCTTCTCTCCCCTCCTTTTCACTATGCATTTTTTTTTTTTTTTTTGTTATTAAAGTAAACAAGATGAAAGTTAGAAAAAAAATCGGCACGGAAAATGCAAACATTACGAGCATGAAATGATAATTTAAAGCAGATACAAATAACATGACGAATAATTGAGTGCCTAAAAGTAAAGGATATGTTAAAGAAGCAGTCAAAAACTTTGTACAATGACATGAGTAAAAATATGACGACGTGTATATATGTACAAATAAAAGCATTTAAAAAGAGTTTAAAAACTCCGCAAATAGCTATTTTGGGGTTATAAAATGAAACCCCTTCTTCAGTGCATAAAAAGAGCGATGGAACAACCAAGTCCGACAACGGGCAAGTGAACGAGGAAAAAAGGTTTTTCTCGATTAAAAAAATTTTTTTTTCCTTCGTTCACTTGTCCGTTGTCGGATTTGGTTGTTCCATCGCTCTCTTTATGCACTAAAGAAGGGGTTTCATTCCCCGAAACGGCTGTTTGCAGAGTTTTTTTTAACTCTTTTTAAATGCTTTTATTCGTTTATACATACACGTCGTCATATTTTCATTCAAAGGATATGTTGTTAAGGTAATAAATTTCATTATATTTAAGCAAATGTTAGCAAACATTTTTTGACTAAATGAATTCAAGTTTAGTCAATGTCTGGAATCATAAATGAGAGAGAACTATGGTTTACCCATAGCAGAAGATGAAATATTTACTGTACTTACTTGCATCACTCTTCATGCGGATAACTAGTGTGAGAGCATCACCGACTTGAATTGGACCTCTCACTCGTGTTCCAGAAACGTCGTTTCCTTCCAGAATTTCCATGATACACTGAGGAGGCGAAACAGTGAAGAAATGTGGATTTCCAGTGCGGCCTCTGACTTCAGGCCTATTTGAGGAATAGAAGTCATGGAAGCCACTTCTTAAAAAAGAAGAAAAAAATAAACTGAATCTACACTATATGACCAATGGTATTGGGACGCTTTCAAATATTCACAATTTTAAGGATTTCTCAAGAAATTGTGAGGGGTCGTTTGAAGTTTGCAACTATTGCTTGCAATAATTCAATGAGATTCATTATAAAAATAGATTATTTGCGAATGATCCCTCACGATTCGTCGCTTATCCAAGAGTTATTCGAATTCGGCTCATTAGATCTCTGACAACTTTCTGAATTTTTCAGCTATTCAACTGGAATTTTACCATGAGTTGAGGAATCTAATTGGGTTTTGGATTATGAAGGTTATAAATTGCTATCTTTCGCGCATACACAGTGAAAAATTAATATTTTAACATATATTGTATATATGTTAAAATATTAAATGGACATGTTATTACATAACATGTCCATATTTTAACAAATTTTCAATATTTTAATTCCAAATTTTGGTATTATACTTCTCTTGTATGCTGTCAAGTTTTCTGAAAGTTTGGCAAGTTTTGATGGAAAACTTTTCGTGTTATGAGCCAAAAACCTTCGAATAAATTGCGTAGTTTTGAAAGATAAGCTTATATCTTCGTGAATATCAGCGATACTTTCTCGAAAGTATGCAAAATAGTAAACTAATTTCTGAAATTTACAGCTTATTCTCACATTTACGATGAATAATGATCAAAAGATATTTTTGTCTTCCCCATTTCATTACTGACCCCCTAAACGCAAGGGTGCAATAACTTTTATTACAAAATGGCCGCTGGAGCATATCATTAATGTGACAAAAGTTACAAAGCAATTGATCATTTATTTCTTAATTAATCGTTAAAAATGTGAATTTTTAAAAGTGTCCTAATACTTTTGGTCATTTAGTGTATGCAAGCACAGATTGAAAGTACTCTGAACTCCTGATTGTTTTTGAGCCAATAGTTGTTGAGTTCCCATGAATTATCAAAAACAAGGTCAACCAAATATTCACTCTTCAATTTACACGGCAAATCAACAACTAATTATGTAAATCGTCGAAGAGCAGAAAAAAAAATCTCTTTTCCTTATCCGTGGATACGAGCATTGGTTTTGCAATTGTCCCCTTCCTGGAAGTAGAAAAGAGCAACATTCGTCATTCCTGAGGCAACAGCTCTGACAGCGACGTCACAATGGTCACAAACTGACAGATTTGCAACGTCTCACAGGAGACTCTGTGACATGTTTCCTGTAACTTCATTCCAACGTGGCTGAGACAATTTGTTGACCAGTCACTTTGATGACAGCGCCGTAGACTGACATTCGTAAGTTTGCTGCAGCCTGTTGATGACTTTACAGGGAGAATTTGCGACCGTCACGCGACGGATGTTACCGTAACTTTTTCACACGAGTTAAATATTATTTACCGTGCCAATTGGTAAAAAATCTTAATTTCAAGAAAAGCTGTGTATAATGACACGTTGTTCAATGTTCCCAGAAAATTCAATTCACTTTCTATACGCTCGTAATCTATCGATCATTAATTTTATACATACTATATTGTATGTCACAGAAGCAGTGTTTAGATGCACGGACACTTCAAAAGTTTTTAAGGGTGTTTTAGATGCACCTTAAAAAACTGGATGATCAGATAAAGTTTAAACTTCCTGATTACCCCCGCACAAATAATCTGGAGCTCAGTGCACCACATTTTATTTGACAAATTTAAATTTAACACATTATTTACTGCAGTACATTTTATTACTTGAATTACTAGTATTAAAAAAGAAGCTAAGCTCAGTGAACCATATTGAGTTTATAGTACAAATGGTTGTTATTATTTTCATAATAATAACCGAGAAATAGTAAATCAATATTGGTTATTACTATAATCGCTTGTTAAGCACAGAAGTGGTATTTTCAGCTGAGCGCATACTGAGAAATTACTGATCCAAGTTTTGCGTCTCCGTACTTTAAAAAAATATTTTTTCCGTATTTCCTATTCACAAATGGCCATAAAATATTGTATTTAGGTAAAACATATTAAAGAACCACTTGGTTACAAAAAGTCAATTTTGCTAAAAGGTGCAGATACGACGTTTGTGCTCAGCACGGTATTGTACCAAAGTGTGCCGTATAAATTCGAGATAGACTACCTCCTTTTTTTTTTTTTTTGGTTCTCAGTTTTCCGGTTATCACCATTTTTTCACTTTTATGAATTAAATCTTACATTGGAAAAGGGTTAAAAAAAAATTATGTTAGCTGATGTTAAATATTTTAACGGAATACTATAAATCTTACAATTGTTTCAAATATGAATCATCGACAATTAGACACATTAAAAAGAATGTAATTATTATGTAACCACTGACAAAAAGACACATTAAAATACTGTAACTATTATTTAAGGCTTTGAAACATCTACCTATTAAGCAAAGCTGTATATATTTTTTGGTGTATTCACAGTTTAAAAAAAAGACTTTCGCCTTTCAAAGTGCTTTTTTTTTGCTTAATATAGGAACCTTTTGGGGAAAATCTCTTTCAAATGATATTGCCCCCACCCATTAATGCGTCAATGCAGCTTTACTTCCAGCAAAAGCCTTTTAAGTTGTAAAGCTATTGCGGATTTTCTTTCTTATTAAATTTTTTTTTTTAATGATGCAAATTTTTCAGAAAAATGAACTACAAAATAAAACGTCCGTTCATAAAATATTGACATCAATGTCACATTCCTAAAAGTAATGATATTTCTAAAACTAGTGCTTTTAATGTAGATAAAGATTCTAATAGTGATTATCATACTACAATAAGACTTATTATACTTCAGTATTGGTACTTACACAATATTCAGCATTGGAAAACTCAGTGTTTTCCAATATTCCATTGGATATTCACAAGCTACTCTGAAGTGCTCGTCCGTACTCTTTTCTATCAAGGAATTGTACTGAACTGTGACCATGTTTATCATGTACTGAGAACGTAATTTCTGCGGGTGAGAAAATAAATAAATTTCAGTAAGATTGATAAGAAGAAATTATACTCTTTGAAGTTAGAAGTAAGATATAATTTGGTGGTTAATGAACTACTGCAATTATAACTTATATCTGATTTGTTATAACTTATTTCTGCATATTATTAGTTTTTTTTTTTTTTGAACCATTTGTAATGCTAGACATATATAGGGTGTCTCAGTTAAACGTTTCAGAACTTCTAACTTAAAATACAGGGTCAGAATATTTTACTCACAAAAATAAATAAATGCAAGTAATTAATTTTTACTTTGGAACGATTTTCTGAACTAGTTTCGCTATTGTCTTCAAAAATAAAATTTTGAGCAGCTATCCTAGCAAAAAAGGTGCTCAAAAAGTGTCTCTTTAATGTGATCACCAGTAGTTTTAAACCTTAAAAACAGGCCTGCTTATTTCTGCTACTAAACTGTAATCTTCCCTCGATAGTGACTAAAATGAGCATTCTTAAGGATTTGAAGGGCAGCTGGAACAAAAATACTTTGTCTTATTGGATTTTTTTTTATATGCCTAAAAAAAGAAGAAAAAAATGCACAAATTTGCAACTCATGAGTTACTTTGTGATTTCTTTCATCTGTCATGATTTTCGCTGTGTTAACAATATTCAAGCATGATTTAACACTAAATTGTATTTCGAATTCCTGACACGCTGGTTGGGGAAATATGCTAAACTAAATTATCTTTTTCAATTCTTTTATCTACAACTGCGCCTCTGGAAGTAATTACACTCAAAGTATTCAAAAATGCAAATTATACTCAAAATATGCAAATTATTCGGTCAACTGGTTTTTGAGACCAATTTTTAGCTCTGCATTGTGCTTCCGTTAAAAAGTATGGATCTATATCGTGGCAATTTTACGGTTCTTATCAGCGCCTGATTACCGAATAAGCCAATTAGCCCATAGTCTAAGGCCCTTGATTTTAAAGGCCCCCCAAATGTCTAAAATTGTAGAATTGTTTTAGCCAATAGCTAAATTTGTATGATGATTGATTACAAGGGGCCCCGGAAAATAATTTGGCCTAGGGCCACCTGATATCTCAATCAGGCCCTGGTTCTTCTACAGAGCTAAATGCGACAGTTAGTTTACAGATAGTGTAAGAAACAATCATCTCTACCAGCAAAAGTTTGGCAAAAAATAATAAATATACTTTATTCAATCTGAAAACTGTAAGCATCCTTTTGAGAAATATCATAATTTAAAACCAATAGCAAAATTGCTCTTCAAAAATTGTCTCAGGAGAAATTTCAGCTACGTAAAAGTGAAAAGTTTCCGCAGCAAAACTTCTGCTGACTTAAAAATGGTGCAATTTAGTAAGCGCAATCATTCTATTGACTCGGTCTAGAATCAGACATTAAGTATGATTAAATAAAATCAAAGAAAGGGGTAAGGCATAAATTTGCATTGAAAATTACATTAACGTTTCAGAGTCACAAGGAAAATTTCACCTTCAGGGAATGTAAAGGGAGATTTGAGCTGAAACACATGTAAGGAAATTTCAAAGTTAAATTTATGCCTTAACTGCTCTGGTTTGTTCAAGATTATTGTCATCACAAAACAAATTTTTTCTCGATTATTAGTGTTTGATATATATATATATATATATATATATATATATATATATATATATATATATATATATTGTTTTTATTAATTTAACTATTTTTTCTGTTGAAGGGAAATAATAAAGCAACATCTGATAATGGTCACTCTCTGCTCAAGGCTCGAGTTTTAATAATAAGTATATTACGCATAATATAATCCGTAATTTATCATATTAAAAAGCTTTCCATTCTCAGCTCATGTGCAATGTATAACAAACAAATAAGCAGAAAGATACTCATAACTATTACATATGAAAGCAATAACCTAAAATAAAATGTATATTTGCACAATTCGATGTTCAATTAACTTAGTTAAATACTCTCATAAAAGATGGAAATACGTACTCGATCATCTTGGATTCCATCAGCAGGTTTTCTCTGTCCAACAGTACCGCAGCGATCAAGCCTAATATCAAACTCATATTGACTCCGTCCAGTTCCATTTACATAGCTGCATGAAGAATCGTGAGAATATCCAGAACTGTAAATCAAGCCATCAAAAGTGCCATTGAAACGCATTCTAACCTTCATTATGCCATCGTGGCAGTGTGCCTTTATATCTGTAATGAATTGTAAAAAAAAACTGTAGTAATTTCAAAAGTAGACAAAAGCTCGTAACAGAAAAAAAAATAAGTTCATGCTTCTACAGACAAAGGCAATAAAAGTTAGATGAATTATACAAGCTGATTTTAAACTGTTTTTCCAAATTAAGAAGGGGAATAATACTCATCCAGACGACTAGTAATTGCACTATGTTCAAAATTAAGGTCACAAACATAAAATTTACGGTAACTGAAAAACTATTGACTGTGCTGCCAAGAAATTTGGCACAGAGGTATATCACAATAGGCGAAAGAACATAGAAACATAATTGCATGGAAAAGATTTTAATTGGAAATTAAGAAACAGGGTATATCAAAAAAGGTTAAATTATGAATCAGAGATAAAGTATTTATCTCGGGAAAAGCATGTCTTATATAGAGTGTGACCACCGTGCACTGCTATACACGCTTCACTACGAGCTTCCATAATGTTAGTGAGGATGTCAATAAATGCTTGGGGCAACAAAGCCCATTATTCCAAAAGCGCGGCTTTAACTCTTGGAGGTATTAAGAGAGGCTCTTCCTAGATAGCCTTCCTAGGAGAGATGGCTCTTCCTAGATAATCCCAAACATGTGTAATAGGATTTAGATCTGAAGAGATCGAGAGCCAGTCCATATGTCGAATATTCTCTTCCTCAATATGTTTTGCGACCTCAATTTTGGACATGAGTGTACATGAAACATTGAATCGCATTCCACTCTAGGAGGCAGAAAAAAGGAACATTAGAATTCCCACCTGAACTTAATACAGTGTTGGGAAAGCAAATGAACAATACCAAAAATTGCACTATCAGATTTGTTATTCGGTGAAAAGTCACAGCAAGTGCTCAAAATGCCTACCACGCACAGGTGACACCGGCGAAGGAACGGCTGGCGCACTCTCGAAGATATCTGGTGTCATATTATTTTTTTTCGCCGCAACAACAATTCTCGTCACGAGATCTTCAGCTGAATCCAATACACTACAGATATGTTGCGTAGGCAGGTACAATGTGACGAAGGAGCAGGACCTAGGACCTCCAAATGGCAAAAATGAGAGTTTTGACAGTATTGCCATGAGCAAGTCATTATCGAAGTAAGTATAGGTTTGACTATTGGGGAGCCTCAAAAAGGAGTTTGACCTAGGTCCTCCTGATATTTTTTTATCGGACCCTGCGTCGGAGGCAATTGAGTGTATTGTTTCATCTCGCATTATCCGTTTCTATTTTCCTCATTTATGCCTCTCAGGATGGAATGCGACCCTATGATTTCCGAAATTATTGGTCGTCTGAATAGATACTATCACCACTCTTAATTTTTAAAACAATTTAGAATCACCCTATATAACGTCGCTGTTAAGCACTTCACACTTACCTTCCATTCTTGTGCTGTTTCTGTTGTATGACACAGTTCCAGTAGAGAATGTTCTGATAGAATCTTCAGTCGTTGAATAGTCAGGCTTGGGGTTGATTGCTCCATAGTTAGGCTTAGGTAAATAACTGGATGGCCTGGTTCTACTATATCCACTATCTGTTGTTATAGTACTACCTGGTTTAGTGGGTCTCTTAACAGATGGAGTATTAGGACTTGTTCTTTCAGGGTTTCTATCGTTTGATGGATGGCGAAATGGTTTCCCAAAACCTGTCTGGGGATAGTTCGGCCTGCCATGAACTGGCTTAAAAGATGGTCTGGCTGCAGGTATAGGTGCATGATTGTATACTTCTTCTTGAACAGGATTTGGAGAGCTGCTAGTTCTATGTACGCTTGGTCTTGAGATACCAAAGTGGTTGTTTATCACCCCTGGAGAAGCAGACCAAGAATTATTGTTATTTGGTTTTTGAGGATAGCTATCTAGAGATGGTCTTGAATTATGATAAGTAGGCCTTGATGATTCCGTATTCATCTGCAGTAGGTTTGCCATAGCTGAAGTTTGGATTAGATGGTACTTGACTATCTGGACTAGGTCTTGAAGGTCTAGTTACATCAGGATTTGGTTTAGCTATAGGAACACGGGAATCTGGATTAGGTCTGTAGTATGGGTAGTCTTGCAACGGTGTGTCGGGACGATGAGGTCTCACAAGGTCGATTCCTGGACGAGAAGATCCTGCGGCTGGGAGAACTGGACGGCGTCTTTCATTAGTGTATCTATCTTCTTCTTTCACACCAAAACGTTTGATCGCTCTGGAAACTGCTTCCGCGTTTTGCGTTGTAGTATGATCTAATAACGCATCATGTTTAGTGACAGTTTCGTCATTAGTATCATTATCAATATTCTTTTTCTCATCAGAATGGCCTGAAAGTTCAAAACCCGTTCGCGAAAACTCTAATGACCGACCAGTGGCAGTTGCACTTCTGCTTATCACTTCTGATTCTGTGAAAGTCGTTGGTTCTGTGATTTTGTCTACATCATTATTTTCATTCGATAGCCCAGTAGCATCTTTTTTCTCAAAACCTCTAGGAGTTTTGGCACCTTCAACATCAGTAGAATGTGTTTCAAATGTGGTTTGACCATCAGACTTTGGAGTGAATTGACTTTGTCCGTATGTTGTAATGTCCGGATTAGCGGTTATTCCGGAAAATGTTTCATCTTTCTTGAGAACTCTTCCTGATTTCGGCATAAAGATGCGATAATCATCATTGTAATCCTTGTCGGGATCGTCATCTTCAACTGTGAAATTAAATGTGACAACAGTATAGCGCTCCGTCGGACCCATTCTCGTAGTGATATTTTCATCAACCTTTTCCATTGGTTTTTCCGAGCTCAATTTTTCCATTGGATAATGTTCCGTAGCATTTGCATTGACTTTCTTATCGTCTTCGGGTTGTGCCTCAGTAACATGATATGCTGCTGTTAAACTAGTGGATAAGGGTTCCATCTCAACTTTTGGGGGTTTAGTCAGAATACGACCTTCGTTTTCTAAGAAGTTCATTGAATTGATTGCAGCTGCGATTGCTGTGTTACTATCGTTTGCATAGTTGTCAACTCCAGTTACTAAATCGGAAACATGTTCATTGTTTAGATCCTTTTGGTGTTCCATGTTTCTTGTTGTGTAAGTTTGATTTTCACCGCTTGAACTTACATTCCTATCATTCGAATGTGCCGTCATTGTGATTCCATCAGTTGCAAACGTTTCCAGCGTCATAGGTGAATCAGAAGTAGTCTTTTTTGAGTCGTCTATCATTGAGTCACAAAGGACATAGCTCTGAAAATAAAACACATGTTTGTTGCAAATGAAAGTTGTACATTAAAAGTCTGAGAGTAATTTTATGTTAATTTTATTTGTCTAAACGCTCGGTTAAAAGATGTCTTATTTGTTTAATGGAAATAATGAAAAAAAAATCATAAGTATATATATATATATTAATTTTTTGTTTTTAATAACTATACGAAATTTCTAATTCCTTAAGATCGAAATCCTGCATAGTTGAACAAATATCGACTTTAAGCATGCGGTAAACAAAAAGAAGATCTTATTTTGTAAAACTTAAAAATTTTATAATGTACTTTTAGAAAGGGGTACCCACGAGGGTGCAGATTGCGCCACTAAAATTTTTAGTTCTTTAAAAAGGTCTTGATTTCCTTCTTTTTATGTGTGTGTGGGCGTGTGTGAGGGGGGGGGGTATCATTTTTAGAGGGAAAGCTCAATAACTTTTAAGGGCATCTGACACTGCTCTCAGGACACGAATAGGCACTCCTTTTCAATACATTAAATAAATAAAAACCTGATTGAGATACTAAAAATTGACTCTAAACACCTTTCTCTGATTTTTTTAAGGATATTCTTAAAATAATGCAATCATTTGTCACGTTATAATTAAAAAATGAAGCTGAAAATTATGAAACACAATAATATACACATACTCTTTGAAGTTATTTAATCCAAACTAATATTGTTATATTTATAAAAATGTGCAAACTTTCGTGTTTTTTCATTTTTTGAAATTGGTTAACGTTTCACCTAATAGAGCAAAAGTTTCTAATAGATACAAAACACTTACAAACAGTGTGTTTAAAAGTTTTTCTTAATAGAGTTATCCAATACCAAAAATAAAAAATAGATGGCGTATCCAAGTTTGCGAAAAAAAAAAGAAAAAAGAAACAGTTGATGAAGCTTTATATATTATGCATTTTTAAACTTACTTTATTCGCAGCATCCTGATAAATATTAAAAAATATAGATTTAGTTTCTATGAAGTATACAAAATATTACTTACTTTGAATTCAATTGTGAGCTGAACATAGGCTATTTGAATGAGACATAAATAAAGGTGACAGTTACTTACTGTTTAACTTCAGAAGTACTTTAGCATATTTCTACTTACAAAGGTTCCACGTGAAAGGTAAAAATTGTCTCTATTTCAAAATCTTGTGGACAGCGAAGCAGTAGCTGTGTTATCATTAATTTAGTAGTCAACATTAGAAAATAATTTTATTAAAACAATTAAATATGAGCAATAAGTTACAGGTAGCCTTTTGTTTGTTGAAAGGAGCAATCTTCAATTAATTACACCAAATAAATATTTTGTGGTCATTATTAGGCTTCTTCATAAGTGAAAAAGAACTCAACATGCAATAAAGATGATGAAGAGATGTGAGCCAACATCACAGATCACATTTATTTACAAGTTTGCTGCAAGGCCTGATTGCTGAATTGACCAACTAGGCCTTGGCCAAGACCTCCATTTTTTAAGGGCCCAAAAATGGTAAAATTACTTTAGTCTATAGCTAAAATTGTGTTCGCTTATAACTAAAATTGTAAAATAAGAACACAGGGAGCTCCAAAAAAAAAAAAAAAAGTATTTGGCCTGGGGTCCCCTTATTCTGGCCCTGGTTTGCTATTGTGTGTTGAGCGTTTTCACCTTGATGAAGACGCTCCATTGCAGCTTTTAAATAGCGATTTGTAGTAACTCTTTGAAGATTCACATTTCATATTCGCAATTTATTTGCATAACCAAAAGTGTTTTTTGGATAGAAGTTCAATCAGGAAACCATTTAAAGTTACGAAACGAAATTCTCTCTTACAATTATACACGTAATCGAAAATAATCAATTAAAAAGCACTATTAAAAATTGGCACAAGTTTCTACAAGCTCAAATCATTCGATTGAACTAGGATGTGGTGTAAAAAGCAAATTTATGTGCATTAAAAATCATGTATTTCATAAAGATGCCGCATAACGGAACGCAGCTCTTTTCTTCTTGTCAGTCCTCAAGCTTTTTAACAGCTCACTTGCCTAACGAAATGATAATGATTCTTGAGATTTTTGATCGAAACAGACTGGAAGTTTCAAAGCAATTAGCAATGACTCACTAGCTCATTTTTTAAAATGTTCCTTGTGTAAAGAAAGCATCATCCAAGCAAATTTCTGCACTATCCCAGACACTACCCGCTCTTTTTTTTTTTGAAAATTAATGGGAATCGAGTTAAGGTGAGATTCTTAATCTGGGGCTTGACAGATCGTTACTAAACATGTCTTCGACTGCAGTTCCGCAGAAGACAATTGTTTGTGATTCACTGAACAGAACTAAAAAGAAAATGATTGAGTTTCCTTGACACGCTTTAACCCTCAGTTGCGGAAATACAGTAAAATTTATTAGAAGTACAACTTTTTCCTTTTTTTGTTTGAAAAATTTGATCACAAAAATAGAGTGAGGGTCAAATTCAAGAGCGGGTTCTATTTGGGATTGTAATATGGTAAGTATTAATAGCTCAAGCAAATAATGTATAATTAAAATCTAATGATGTATTTGTAAATTAATGGAATTTTTCATAATCATTAGAAGAAGTCTATTATGATTACTGAGCAAAAATATCGATTAATCACTTTGTGGGAAAGTTTAGAAAATATATATTACAAGTAAAACGTTAATTTTTTAACAGAAGGTATACAAGATGTTGACAGTAAAAGGCTTGAACTTTATAAGTCTTATTGATTAAATACGCAGAAAAAATTATCAAAGCAAAAGCCATTGAGCTCATTTAGGCAGTTAGATTCGCAGTAGCTGTCAGAAACGTGCTTGTTTTTTGATAAGTAATGTACTAGCTAAACAACCAGAAGCTTCAAACTAATACCACACCGAAATATTTGCCTCTCAGGGGAAAAAAATCATATTTCTTCGAAAGTTTCTCTTGCTACTTTAGTTTGTTTTCACAGTTCGTTGAACGCATTGAGCGTAAATCATGATGTTATATTTCGAGCGAGAGCTGGAAGTTGGCCTTCGGCTTTGTGCTTCGTGAAAGTAACTTCTATATCAGAGCGATGTGATTTTTATTCATTTGGTTTTTTAGTGTTCCACTTGTTGAATAGGTGCCTCGGGATAGGTAACAAGAGTATCGCGAGTTTCAATGGGGAGTGAAAGTAGCTTTTCCAAAGTTTGTCTTTGCATGAATGAAACTTCTTACAAATTTTTGAAATGCAAGGAAAATATTTATTGTTACTTTGATATTTCATTCAAAGTGGACAATGAAGGCTCGTTTTCAATTCCTACGTTTTACAAGATAAGTTGCTCTCTTTTCATGGAAATGTAAATAGCTAAACACACACACACACACACACACATATATATATATATATATATATATATATATATATATATATATATATATATATATATATATATATATATATATATGTACTGAAACAAAATAAAAGAAAATTAGAAAAGAATAAAATAAAATAAATTGGAGTAAACCACAAAGACTATTATTGATAGCCATTGGCTTCAAATAGTCGAGACGAAACCCCAATGCATAGTTATAGGTATTAGTTCCAAGAAATCTGTGTTCATTTTTCGCATACGGTGCGTTTAGCCCTATGAATTCTTGAATGCTAGCTTTTTCGGAACTGGACATCCTCGCTTTAGTTTTTAGTTTAAAATTTTGGGTCTATTGACCTAAGCTTGAAGGTTCCACTACTGAGGAGTTCTGGCTTCATCAACTTTGTCTTATTATTAGTTTTAGTATTCTTATTTGTTTAATTTTGTAAATCCCTCATGTGTTTATTGTTTGCATTTTGTAATATATATATATATATATATATATATATATATATATATATATATATATATATATATATCGGTTCAGTACACCCTCATTTTATGCAGGTTTATTTTGCGCAGATTTGATTATACGCGGATAAAGTTTCGACGTCTTTATTTTTTTTTTTACGCAAATGTGGCATTGCTAACAGATAAAAAATTTTCCCTCTTTCAAAATGCAAACTCCTGAGATTTCAGGCAACATGCAATAAACTGCATTTTGTCGGGCTAATAAGCGAACTTGGGTCAGTGGAAATATATTTTGCAGTTCGTTCCTGAGCCCTTTTTAGAAGTGAAGTCATTAAACTCACAGATATCATAGCTCACTGGCAGAAGAGCTTTTAGAAGGGACAAGGGAGGACGAAGACAACGATAATAGCGACATCGGTGACACACAACAAAAAAATTTTACATGAAAAATTTTGAGCCATTCCTTAACAATGCCAAATGATCTTTCCGATGTGCTTTGGAAGTTTTCGTCACGGAAGTGACGCGAGTGATTGCGGTTGCGCTAATGCTCTACAAAGAACTACAGAGAAAAATAATTAATTACTTCAAAAATACTATCATTACTAGCTCTTTTTTATTAAAAAAAAAGTGTATTCATATTACGTATTATGATAAATATAAAAACAAAAATTAAAATAACTGAATTATCTTGAAGATTAGGTACCAATTCAGATGCAACAAAACTTCTAAAATTATATTTTGACATAAATTGCATGTTTATATGAGACTATTTGCATACATCTTATACAACATAAATCACTATAATGTCTCTTATTTGAAAGGACAACGTTCTACATTTCATTTGGTAATGCCTCTACAAGTTTAAAAATATACATTAGATTAAGTGTTTAATGCTTCGAGTTTCTTTGATACATTCTGGTTTCTAGATTGAAAAAAAAAAAACTTTTCTGCATTTTAATCAAAGAAAAATCAAACGATATTTTTACAAAGGCTTTAATGTAAGGCTGATAATTTTGCTTCTATAAAAATAGTAATATCAATACAAACATAAATAAATAAAATAACAGCTAGAGTGCTGAAACTATATATAAATTCAAGTTTGTCACTTTATTTTCAGGCGCAAAAAAATCCATCACTAATTTCTTTCATATAATTCGTAACTAAAGCAAATGTCATTTAGAAAGCAGAATGAGACTCGCATGAAGTATTGGTAGTGTTAACAGTGTCAAATCATATACTTAGTAAAAGCAATGCTATTTCTAACAAAGTGCTACTTTTATGCAAACAATTTTTGAATTCTCATTAATACTTTTTCAAACATAAGAGAAACTGTCTTACCACTGTAAAGCTATCGGCAATAAGTAAGCCGCATATAATCAGAATAAGCTTTCCTAGCTCCATAATTATCTGAAATAAATGAAAATATTTTACAATTATGGTGTGTAAACAACAATACACGATAAGTTATTTCTCAAAAATATGCAACAAAAACATGAAATTAAAATGACAAGTAAATAATGATTTAGATTATCTGATATTTTCTTCTTCTTATAACTCTTATAACAGAGGTATCTTCTGAATGGAAACTAATTGTAGAACGCAATAAAAAAAAAAGCTTTGATTCTTCAAGTTTTCTTCTTTCAGGTTAAAAAAAAAATCATTTAATTCGCTTCGTCATTGTTACATTGAGTATAAGTACCAATCCTTTCCTATTTAATGTCATTCATAATAAAGGTAAGTTCTGTCCAATTTGATGCCCTCGTCTAGTCAAAAGTTAGTCAATTCTCTTCCTTGGCAACAGTTTTGTTACTTTGTCACGGGAAAAATAGCTTAAATCGTCAAAAAATTATGAAAGTTCATAGCCCTAGTGCCAATGTCCTTTCAAGGGGAATGTTTACCAACTTATGAAACAATCTATAAGCCAAAATTCACTTTCACTCATTCATTTTCCGTCATAAGTGACATTGATTTACTACCGGCAAAAATAACCTCTTCTGATGTCATTAGAAAAGCGAAAATCCTGCTGCTTTTTGTGATGTCCGCAAAATCAAATGATTTTAAGATTTCCATTCAACTAGATGCATTTTAAGGATGAAAGTCTCTAAGGTGAGCCTCAAGAAGTTTGGGAAAGTAGATGTTTTTATTTTAATGCTTTCTGAATAAAAGAAAATAACTCGAAATTTTTGATGTTCAAGCGCAGTGTTTGTAAACACATAGACAATGCAAAAAGGTTTTTACAATTTACTGTCAAACTAAATGCCTTTAATGCTGTGCTTCATCAATTATCTAACGCGCTGCTTAGAAATAGGTGTGTTTTCTTTGGACATGAGAAAAGCAGTAAAACTGTGGTCTTCCCCTGCAAAATATTTAAAATATTTTATTTTCTGCTATACTTTTCAAAACTGAAAAGCTCCACACATAAAATGTTTAAGTGAAATTAATGATTTTTTGTAGTGGACTTTAATTAATGGCGTCACACATAGAAACTGGCAAATGTGGCTTGTGACTTTTCGACCTCTGAACCACATATATTTTCTTCCCGTTTTGTTATTTTTTAAGCTGAAAAAGTGAACCCGGAAACGAATTAGTTGCGCCTTGGCACGATTAGATTTTTTTTCCTTCATTAAAGATTGCGATGTTGCAATCGATCAAATTCGGTGTGTTGTTTTTTGGTCTATAGTCACCACACTTCTTGGATTTGAAAATAAGTTTTGAAGTTGTCTATAGACAAGATCTGATTTCTACTTAGGTTTTTTTTTACAAAAAAGTTTTAAAGTTCTTATTTAAGAGGCAGACTCAACTGTTTCATTCTTTTCAGGTGCCAAATAACAATTTATAGGGAACATTAACATTTTTAATTAAAAAATACAGTTTTTGAGAATAGAAATAAAAATATTACTGCAAATACTTGACATTGGTATCGATGATAAGTACTAGAACTTTCGTTGTTGTTTAAGCAATGGAAAGTGGAAAAATGAAAATAACCGTGTTAATAAAAAATTTCGACTGTACTTGAAAATGTTGTGAAAATCTTATATCTGATTTTAATTTATTGTAATAATCAGTTGTTTGACTTTCAAATATTATTTTTTTTCCTTCTATAGTAGCAAATGGGCATTTTTTGAAGAAAAATTATCATAGTTTATGATGAAAATTCATTTTTCACTGTCATTTTTTTTATTGGTTTTGCTTACATTAAATTTATTTTTGAACATTTTGTGTCACTTCTATCTTATTTTTTTGCAATTTTGAGTAAATTAAAATTTTTATTATTCTTTTAGCTAAAAAAAAAAATACATTTACTACGTGTAATCAACACTAAAATAAGCCAAAACAAATTTAATTACCCTTAACGTCGAGTAAAGTGTTCTAGAGCAGTACTTCTTAACCTATGGTCCGCCAATCACTAGTGGTCCGCAAGCAATTCACGCAATTCACGTACAGCTAGCAAATTAATCTATATCATTCTTATAATTGCAATTAAATTTATTGCAGAAAACTATTGGATTCATCTCATTTCACTTAGTACAATTGTTGTGGAAGTACTATTTCAATCGTATGTGGTTCTTTTAGGATTGGGAAGGGTAGCAAAATGGTCCTCAACAGGGCTAAGGTGGTCCCTTGTAGATTTGGTCGCCGAACCCCTCTCTTCCCATAAAAATTATTAAATTCATACTACTAAGACTCTGAGCCGATCCCCTAGTTTCCGACTATGTTGACATGGCCTCTCGCCGGCCCTGGTCCTCAGTAGTGAAAAGGTTAAGAACTAGTTCTTGACGAACCAAAAATTTCAACCAGGCACTTATTTGAAAGCTAATAAATGTTAACACAGTTTAGCATCGCTTTAGCAAGAAGGCAGCAGTTTAACAAGGTTACTAAACCTAAATATCCCACCGATGTGTCACTAATTGTGAGAAAAAAATATTTATCGCGGACAATAGTGTTGAGGAAGGTTTCAATGGTATTTATTAAATGATTTATAAAGCTTTTACATTTAGTAGTCTTCTCTAAAACGCTATAAGTGTAATCCGTTAAAATCTGATAAACAAAAACATTCGTCAGTATTGCATCATAAATATGAGCGCAGCAATCTTATACGTTGGCTGACGCTTCTTAAGCCTAGTGTCACTTATTGCGAGTAAAATGTATCGTTTTGAATTCTACTTTGGGGGAAGGGATGAACATTTTTCTTTTTTGTTTACCCAAGTAGTTTATTTTCTAAATAGGCAACCAATATTTTCCCCCATTAATCACACGTTATGACATTCCAGGATTATTTCTTAAATTAAAAATATCCAAAAAGCTTTTAAAACACATAAGCAGCTTGTGTAAAACAGAAAAATAAAGAACCCTTATTACCAGAAAAAAGAACAAAGTATAACAAATGGAAGTTATGGTCTCGTGTCGTAATTACTTTTTGGATATTTTTTCAGTTTTAGTTGTACTAGTATCATTTGTCGAAAAGGGCAAACTTGCTTAGGCGGAAACTAAAAAACTTCAAAATATTGACTGCTACACTAATATTTTCCTTAACCATTTGCATCATAATGAAGCAATAACTTTTATCCTTGAAAAATAACTTGCTATTATCACCAACGGAACAACATTTAGGAACTTTATCTTCCAAATGTGTGTCTGGCCATAAGAAATCGAATTTCATCCTTATTTTTGCAGTTTAGTATCCAGTGTCTTTAACCCAAATCCGTTAATTTATCCTTTCATAACTTTTTAAGTGGTAAAAACGTTTAAAAACTGCTTTAAAGTATCTTTCTCGGTTCCGGGCCCTCTCTAAGAAATAAAATTATTAAAAATTAATAATTATAAAACTATACCCGGACTCATTGTTATTTTTCAAGTTTAATGTAGTAGCTTCTTGGGCTACCATAGAATCTATATAGGTCATAAGAAAAACGAAATTGATATACTTGAATGTTAGTTTTTTTCTCATTGCACTTTTACTCAATAAATTTGCAGATGTACTTCATTGTAAATTTTAAAATTAATTGCAAAGCATGGATTTTATAAATCGCAAGTTGGTGTTTTAGAAATAATGAGATCAACAAACATTTTACGATTGCAAATTCTTTAGAAACTTAATGATGTATGAAAATAATATTAGGTTTTATTGAAGAAAACATAAGCTTCCTGTTGCTTACTTGGAATTTATTTTCGTTAACATGCCTCCACGAACAACGATACTCAATTCGAAACAACTAGTATGGAATAAAAGGATCTTATCCAACTCGCTATCATATTGTTTGTACGTGACTGGCATTCTTAACAAAGAGTAATCTTTTGTTTTGACTGAATATAATGCAAAAATAGCTGAGCGAAATTCTTTCGATTATTTTTTTCCAATGCATAGCTGTTTCGGCTTTATAAAAAGAAAGTCACAGTCAATTTTATGCATTTTTGAGATTCATAACGTTTAGAAGCCAGAAGACTGCAACGTAGTTTGGTATACACTTAAAGTGAGTAATAACCCAAACAATTTCATGGGACTTGAAACATTTTTAGATTTGTATAGAAAGGGAATAGAAAAACTGAAAAAATATACTGGAAGTTTAGGATTTTGAAGTTTTTGTTAAATTCCGAGCTTGTTTATTTTGAACTTAACAAAATCTTTTTAATTGATTTCTGTAATGCATTGAAACATGATTCGAAAGGAATCGAAATTAGTTCTAAGATAAATTAAACGTAAAAAATGGAAATCATTTAACGAACATTATTTTTTCCAGGAATGCGGAATCGGAGTCGAACTGGCTTTGGGGTTAAAGAGTCAGAGTCGGGAGTCGGAGGCTTTACAATCGGAGTCTTCCATTTTTCATCCGAATCCACAGCTTTTCCAGGGCTGCGAAGTTGGAGCCGGACTGTTTTTCGGAGTTGGAATTGAAGGTTTTAAAATTCCAATAGTTCCAGCCGGTTTCTTCTCCATTGACCCTGCAGCCCTAGTTACGACCCTTCATTATGCTGCTCGGAATATTGGTGAACTTAAGCCTGTATTACATTTTTTTAGCTCCCCGTGAGGGCCTAACGGTGCTAACTATTTTTTAATCCATAACTTTTCAGCAATATTTACGCATCAATAAATCTATGCTACTATATACAGTTTAGCAGGAAAGTTGCAAATGATATACATCTTGCATTCCTTGACCAACTTCACTTACAAAAATTATAATTTGGAAATTCCGAGTGTTTTTGAACAGTTTTACTCTACAAGCAGTACTATAAGGTTGTAATATACCAAAGAATCCTAAAATCAATATATTAAATTTTGCACGTAAATAATAGTAATCTTTAAACTATATACCTTAATGTTGATAAAAATACATAATTACCCAAAATCACAAAATTACAATGAAATAACAGAAATTAAAAATCTCAAATTATTATTTAAAACGATTCTTAAATCAAAAAAATATTTTTCTAGTTCCTTGGAATGGTCGGATAATGTTTTTGCATTTGCGAACGGTCTACTGATTTGAATTGCATTTGTAATGCTGATATCGAACTCGTGAAAGTTTTTTTTCCTCTCTGATCTTCTGCATTTTAAACTTTCAAATCATGCATAAAATTTTGCGTTAATAATCTTTTCGAATATCTATGATTTCAAGTATGAGATGAATTTAGATGACTTCTGAGTTTTAGTCTACTGACATTCTCAGTCGTACTTGTCGAAGTGAATTTCTTAAAGGTTCAATGCTCGTGTGAACGTAAGAGAAAGCTGACGAGACAAAAAAAAAACTCCAGTGAAAATTGTTTATTTTTCTGCGTAGTTGAAAATTGTGATTTATAATAGATTTAACTCGAAAAAGAAATAATGTATAAAGTTCGACTTTAATATTTATAAAGATGTTCATATTTATAAAGATGTTGAACTAAGGATATTTAGTAATTACAATGTAACACCTAAAATTAATGAATTGGCTTTTACTGTGATTGTCAGTAAAATATTGGTAAAATATTCTTATTTTTTATTTTAAGATATATTTACTAATAATACATTTTACACAATGCAAGTAAGTTATTTCTTCGATAATATATGTAATTTATATTATTGTTGAGGCATTTTGCTTTATTCTCATTCATCCTTGATTTCGGCACTTTCTCGAGCCAAAATTTGACTGCTCATTATTACATTAAATGTAGATCATATTTATATTTATATAATTACGTTTTTTTATGAACAGGAATATAAAGCCTTTATCGATACAGTCTACATTAGCTTAGTTTGAAAAACCGCATTAGCTGAATGTTGCTCTGTTGCTAAAATTGTGGAAACATTCAACCAAAAAAAAAAAAAAAACTGTATTTTTACATGGCAAATCGCTGTATCACAAATAATATTTCTTTAACGTGCTTTCGGGTGTTTGTCATAACTCCCTTAATATTTCATCAAACTTGAAAAGTAAGACATTAATTTAAAGATTGGTTCACTGCTATCAGCGGAAAAAAGCCCAACGTTTCACATTTTTGCTGTTATTCAAAAGAAAAAAAAAATAACTTAAAAAAACGAGTTTTTGAACTTCTTCTGTCAAACGTGAATGCCGTTTCACGTCGCACGGGTTAGCTAGTCATTAAATCATATCATTTGCTAAAATATGGAATTAAAAAACATTTTAAGTATTGCAAATAAATACTTATTGCAAAGTTAGTAGTTATTCCATAGAATAAAAGCTTATGTCCTACCCGCCTTATTATCTATGCGCTTTAGTTTCAAGTCTGAAAACAATTTACACCACAGACGAAAAAATGTTACTGAACCTATAATTTCCATGTAAATGGAATTTAAACGTAGCAAGCATTCTACATTCTACAGATAATCGAACAAGTTCTTCGTCATGTCCGATCAATCGATATTTAGTTTAGTTTATACCCGAAGACAGCAGGTGTTAATCTCTACTCAGAAGAAAACTTGTTAAATGGCTTAAGGTTCCAAGCGGAGACTTGAAAGGTCTAGGAATTTTTAATCAGATAATGACGACAGCATAAAGGCAACTGATGTTGACCTTCGCCACCTTTATTTTGCCTTTGGGATCTATTATTGTCGAGCAACTTTTTCACTAGCTAGCAGGATAAAGAAAAAAAGTAGCTTCACTTTTTTTATGGGTAAAATTATGAGACATATTTGCTCATAAAGATAAATGGATCGCACTAAAGAGTAGTGATGTGTTTGGATAGCTCATAAAAATTTAACTCTTTATGCTTTGTACCGTAGCATCCCGATTGCTGTGGGAAAGGTTTTCTACGTATAAATTCAAAATATGCATCCCTAATTCTCAGGTTCTACCATGTTATTTAATTGGCTTAGCAAAATTTATGTATTTTGCCTATCAAAGAGAATATCTTTATTTCTCGAGGACGATCTAATTTAGAATGTTACATACATTTTAAAAGAGTTTTGCTTCATTACTTGCTTTTACAAAAAAGGAAGTATTGTAATCGCGAAAAAAATTTCACTCAAAAATCGGCCTTAATTTTCATTTTGCTCATCCCCGAATGAATGTTGAGTTCTTTTTTCAACCCGACCACACTTGGATATATGCCTAGGAACGTACAGACACGTGAAATATCCATTTTGACGATCTCCGAGTTAATTACAACGAGTTTTCTCGTGACGTCTCTATGTACGTATGTGCGTATGCGTGTATGTGTGTATGTATGTCGCGTAACTCAAGAACGGAATGTCCTAGAAAATTGAAATTTGGTACGTAGGCTTCTAGTGGGACCTAGTTGTGCACCTTCCTTTTTGGTTGCATTCGGATGCTCTAAAGGGGTTCTTTTGCTCCTATTTCGGAAATCGTTGTTAATTTCGATGTAAACTTAAGTAATGTTATAATTTGGCGGATACTTGACAATATATCACCAAAATTTTGGTCGCCAAGTTTTGTCGCCAACTTGGCGACAAATTTGGCGAATTGTTTTGGCGAATTGTTGTCTTAAAAATCTGGTTTTAATTTGGCCACTGTTGGTGATATTTAGAGAGTTAACTATATAATCACATGAAAATTGCCAATAATGGGGAAATAACATTAAGTTGGTGTAAAAGGAAGTCATGTGATGCACACATCAGCTCGTTTTTTATTGTCGAGTTGAAATGAAAATTATTAGAAAGAGAAAGTTTCAATGCTGAGTGGGTCAAGCTAAAGGGGAAAGAAGGATGCGTTTAATATTCAGTTTACACGTTTCTGAGGATGGAAGTAGTTGTAACCGATTTTGTTTGGCATAAGAGTGAAGTGTGTAGCTTGAAAAAGTAGGTATCTCTTATCTCAATTTTTGCGCAATTGCGTTTTTTTTCAGTGTTGCAATAATTATGTAGGCCAAAAATCTGAGACAGGCAGATAGTTTCAAAATGATCCCTTTACAATACAGTTAATTGTTTAAAAAAACAGGAAAAGGGGTAGCAACAGATTTTTTTTCCCTTTCTGGAGATACCTACTTTTCCAGCTACACGCTTCAAGCTAAAGCTAACGTATAAGGCCATTCCACGAAAAACGTAATTTTGTCCCGCACTTGACGCCTTATATATATTTCATTAAAAATAATAACTTAAAAGGGTAATGATAAAAGCTTTATTGCTTAACAAATTACAAACGAATGTGTGATTTCTTAATTGAAAATACTTCGCAATTACTTTTTTAAATAATAACTTTTTAATGAAATATATGAACCGTCATGTGCGGGACAAAATGATTACTTTTTCTTGGAATGTCCCGATACATAAACTATCGTTTCTCAAAAAATAAGATATGTTTCCTTTACACTGGAACCTTTGCTCTCAAAATCTACATTTTATTTTAACGTTATCATATTAATTGAGCAAAAATTTTAACAAATTCATAACCAAGTTACAAGAGGTTGGCTTTGGATGTCCCGCATGTGACGCTTGCAAATAAATTAAATTTCGAGTAACAAAATTGTTTAACAAAAATATAACTGTGTCAGAAGTATCTTTGTATAAAATCTAAAGATAAAAAAAATGTTTACCCTTGTGTAATTAAAATATTAAGACATATTACAAAATGTTAATGAAATTTAGGTGTCTTTCTGTATCGTGAGTGTTGGCAAGCTACAGAGGATAACCTACGTGTTCAATACTCTGTTACGATGTTGGTGCCGATTAAAGTAGCTGTGACTGATTTTGTTTTGTAAGTAAAAACTAGCAAATAGCAGTTTTTTATGCTGTTGCTTAAAAGGTGAAAGAGGAACATTTCAAACTTTCTTTTGTAGCCTTCAAATATTCATAAGTCCCATTAATGATACGGACGATGAGAAATCCCTTTAAAAGCAACATCACTTTTTCTGTAAAGGTAACAATTAATCAAGCTTTCGGAAATGATGCAATTCATGAGGTCGGCTTCTGAGAAATACTTTTTCGAAGAAGCCCGAAACCAAGTTCAAATTTCGTTTTGTAATATTTATGTATTAAAAGGGTACGTTGAACAATATTTCTACCATATATGTGTGATTCATTTAAAATCGTATAAAAATGTATGCCAAATAGCAGACACCGTGACTTAGTTAATATAAGTGTAAATTCAGGTCTGTGCAATGTAATGATCGAAAAATATCCTTAAAAACTTGAGAAATTAACGAAAAACCATCCTATCAATCCCATTAAACAAGCTTTGATGTAAGACATTGGAACAATTTCCATCTGTGTGTGGGGGGGGAATGTGGGTGTATTCTTAAAACGTAATGAGTGGTGGTAAGAATCTACAATTTTTATTATCAAGAGTTTACATTTATTCCCAGGGAAGTAAATTTCAAAGAGAGATTCAACAGAAAGTTACTGATGTATTTCTACTAAGAGTTGATTTATCGTGGCAACTGATTAAGTTTTTAATCTTCAATTTTAATCCTGTGGCTTAAAGTTAAGAATATTTCTGGCTTTAAGAATTGCCGTCAAAAAAGGTTTTAGCAAACCAACAAAGAGCAATGTTTGCTATTTTTTTGTTTGCTTTTGAGCAAAGTGTTCCCACACTTTTTTAATCCATCATAAATAACATGGGTGGTTTAACATGGGAAACGTTTCTTCGTTGCCTTGAAAATAAAAGAAAGAAGTGAGATTTTTATAAACACAATATTAAATGAGATAATAACATGTATTGGAGTGTTTACAAATATGTTATAGGCGACAAGAGGAATACAAAATACAAAAATAAACTTCTGTCTTGTCAAAACAATCGCTACTGCAGGTTTTTGATCAGATTACCAGAAGTAAATTATCAGACCATGCGACGTGTGTTCCCAGAACGGTCAAAGAAAAAACCGAAAGGATTTTCTTATTTTCAGAATACGACAAAAGCGAAAATGTGGCAAGAATGCGGAAGATAAAAAAAAGTGCCACAATACAAAGGTTGACAATTTGAGATAGCCAATACTTTACGATGTATAGATCCATAATTGACGATGCGGAAACATCCTTTGCTCTCCTTGCCCATGACTCAATATCCATTTTCGCTACCGAAGGAAATGCAACGATAAATTTCCACCACCTGCTGATTCTAAACTCTTGTCATGCAAATAAAGTTAATTTTTTCTTCCCTTTTTTATCATGATTCATGATTACTGAATCCCATTTCTGAGAAAGCTGTCATAAAACAGTCGGTGTCTGGACCTTGCTTAATGAACATGAATTTTACGACTGCTAACCTAAGTTAATTTAAAACAATATAGAAATATTCACTGTAAGTACCATTTAATATGCGTATATTTTCCGAAAAAAGATACATTAAAACTAATTATGCTGAAACAAATTCATTTATGTATTTTCTTGTTACGTTTATTATTAGGTCTTTGGAGCATATTCTAAAAACTCTGAGACATTAAAGCTTCTTCATAATTGTAACATTCTAGTTCTTACCATGAAAATTAAGCAATGTCGTACATTCACATCTGCATTGTTCTTGAAATCCGATGTAATTGAAAGAGGTTAAAGGATGTCATGGGCAGTAACCACAGAAAAGGACACGTGGATTCGGCTTCCTTAGTAAAAATTAACCAGGAGCATATCCAGGAGAATTTATTTGGAAAATTATGCTAATTTCCTAAGTTTGCAAATAATGTATATTTTCTCTCAATTCACTAACCAAAGCTAAACTTTTATCACTATAAGAAGTTTCTCTTTATCCATGAGAATCAATTCTGTGGTTAAATGTCCTCAACTTGAATTTACTGGCTTCTGTTATTTATTATGAAAATTACTTTTTGTTGAAAATATTTTTTTTTCCAGATATATTTCATTTGTCTACAACGAAAATCATATCTTTGATTAACAAATCCAAAATGAAGATTTATATTATTTTCTCACTTATGGCTGAGTTTCGTTTTATTTTATAATTTATAAGTCTCAATAATTTACATTATACAGATTAAAGATCCCAAAAACAAAGTCCGTAACAATAGTTAATTCTCTGTTAATGGGAAAAAAGTTTAAACTGTCTCAAAATTTTTGTTTGACTATGTAGATGCTATTAGCAGCAACAAAGGTAATTAAAGGTTTGGCAAAGGGAACAATAGAGCGTCTGCATTCACGCTGATGTTAGCAAAGTCAACGATCTCAGATTAATAACAGTAGCTCGATTCCAAGTTAGATTATTAGTGAGACGAAAAGCTGTGATTATCGCTGTTTCACTTCACCCCTAGCAATAAGTGTGGGAATCATCTTACCAAACAAGGGAGACAAAAAGGTCTTTCAGCTGTAATCTATGGTTATGTAAGTTGTACTGGACGAGAACTTATAAAGGGCTAAGCTAAATTATGACATCAGATAAACGCATTTTATTAGTGGTGCTTAGTTGTAGTTCTGAACGATGGTTTTCAAGCACAGCCCGAATGATGAAATGTTTGACAAAACAAACTTTGATATGTGCATTAGTGCTATTTAAGGCTTAAACATGTAATGATGACAAAAAAGCTGTTATTATCGGTGTACAATCCTTGCATTTAGTGTAGGAATTATTCTCCTAAAAAAGGCAGAAAAAATGGCGTTCATGTAGAATCTATTGCAAAGTCAGCCGGCCTAGAAGATACCTAATAACAGGCTAATCTAAATTATGACGTCACATAAACCCTTTTTTGTGGTACATGTCTGAAATTTAATGCAAACAAGATAATTTAGAATAATTTTTAAGCTGCTTTTAAGTGCAATGTGATTGATGGAATTTTTGACAAAATAATATTTGCAAATTTGCATTAGTACTGTTAAAGAATTTAAAAAAAAAATGATTCACTAGCAAGCAAGCTGTGATTATCTATATTTCTACTGTAATTTTAAATGTAAGAATCAATTTTCTAAATAATGAAAAAAAAAAAAAAAAGACTTAACTACTATCTGTGACTATTACAGTGTACAAAAACAAGGGTGGGGAACTACTTTACAGTGAAAAACTGCATGAGAATTGGCAGTTATTGCGCTTTCTAAAATTGTTTCATCGTGCTTAAGTTCTAAAATAAATAATTTTTTTCTCAAGTTCTTTTCTACTTGTTTCAAGTTTCTTTTTTACATATTTAACCCTGAATTTGATTAAAGAAATTTTCCCTTTGGCACTTCTAAATTGTTTTAATATACTAGAACGATGCGTTAATATTATAGGTAAAGATTAGATTCAAGCATTATATTTATTTTTTCTGTAAAATTTTAACCATCTAGATCCTACATTTGTTTTCCAGCTTTTTTTAAGCTTAAAAGTCATTGTTTTCTTATTATTTGTTTGAAAATTTTTAAAACGTAACATTGTCTGACTATGAATGTGTAATTACAACTACAAATAGACTGTCTAAGAGACTATCGAGTAACCTCATTTCAGATTGTTTTCTGTTAGATTCATTTTTCTGTAAAATTTTGACCGTCTAGACACGACGTTAAAATTTTCCAGCGTTTATTAAATTTTAAAGTCATTGTTTACTAATTAATTGCTTAAAAATTTTCAACTCTAATATTGCTTAGTTTAAAATATCTAATTACAGTCGAATAGACTGTCTATGACACTACTGAGTAATATAAACTATAAGACTAGCATGTGATGCTGTATTATATAGCCAGAACAATCGGTTCTACATGTTATATGAACTAACATGCCAAATCAAAAATATTCATTAGTCTTTCTTTTTAGTTCATCAACTGTGTATTTCTATAAAAAAAATAAGTTTAATTGAGCCGTGATTGCTTCTTCATATGCTTTCGTTTTTTGCAACTTCTTCCTTAATTATTTTTTATTTATTCATTTATTAATTTATTTTTTTGTTAAATAAGGAGGAGCAAACGTTGACATTGAAGCTCGCGTGCTGTTTCGTTACAAACAGTTCTTGTCACGAAGCTCATAAAAGACTTGAAAAGCAAATGCTGAAAATGAAAAGGGTCAAAACAACTCACACAAGATTGTTTATTGGCCTCAAGCAGTTGAATAGCATCAAATTATTTTCTAATAACATCTTTATCACCTTACCTATCCCTCCTATCCGTGGAAGGACATAGCGTGACGGAAAATTTGAAGTAAACGTGATGCCTCTCTTATCTGAAGGATTCCGTAAACCTTCCGTAAAGATCTAAGCATGCCCATTACAGAATCTTGCTATGGATCGGTACTAATCCTGATAGAATTCGGTTACTGACCAAGAACTTGGAAATAAAATATAGACCACGTGCAGTCTTGGGCTATGGATCGGAATCTGGTTCTTGAGATTATCTTTACACGAATACATGGTTTGGCTAAACATTTTGATATACTTTGGTTAGTTGCGTACTCAGGTCTAGTTTTAATCGTGACTTACGTCGCAACGAGGATAAGGGGGTCATTATCCAAGTTTCAGTGAATGGCCTTGAGAGTGAACATTTTCAAATTCCATGGTTTCTCATGCAAATGCGCCAAACATATTAGTGATATAAACATATGAAAGCATAAGTAATTCGATTTTGATTTTAGTTGAAATTAGTTGCATTAAAATGAGTACAGTTACTACATTTCATAATCAAGTGCTGTAAGATAAGTTTTGTAACGTACAGATATATAAAAGAAAAATGAAATTAGAACGCAATTTAAATACAGTGGTCGCCGCTTATATGAATCACGCTTGTTCTAAACAGTTTTGATTCCATAAAGCGGTTGATTGAATAAAGCGGCTAATTCAATAAAGCTGGCTTTTATTGTGTTTTTGACAATTTGATTAATTAAAGCGGTTGATTCAATTAGCCATTAATTCAACTAACCGGCGTCCATTGTATATGACTTAGTTTAAGTTTTATGAAATCAGTTTTATCAACAAAATCAACCCGTGGCTTACTTTTTTTTCTGTTAAAAACTCCCACTTCCGTTGAATTGCAAAAATGATACATTTATTTAAGTATTTGGTCCTGAAATTTTTATTAAACGCACCAATTATAAATTGGAGTTGTTGGTCTTTTTGCAAAGTTATATTGTTTCAGAAGGAATTTCTGACCTTTCTTATGTATTTTTTTTTTAAAAAGCAAAAATAAAATTTATTTCTGAGAGTGTCGCATAAAAGTAACATTTTTTTAATACTGGTATTTTTACTTTAGCTTGATTATCTGTTCTGTATACATTTAATCAAAGCACCAAATATTTTATTAATCACTCACATAATATGACGTATTACGGTATTACGTTACGCTAACTTGAATAACGATTTGACGATTGCAGGCATTGTCATCGAAGAAAAAAAGTAGAAGGTCAGCACAATACTTCACTTTCTAACTACAAAATCTTTCATAAGAACAAAGAAGAAGACACATAACTTCTTTTAGAATAGCTTTTCAGTTTTTTGGTATTAAAAGAGTCTAATCATGGTTATTTTAATTTTATATTAAAAATAGAGAATTAATATATTTTTATTCAATAAAAAAAGAAACCACTGAGCGCTAAAGTAGAGCATTAAAGTTTGCGGCTTAAAAAAAAAATAATAATAACTTTTTTTTTCTGACTGGTATTAACATTCCGATATCTAAATAAACTGAAGAATGTATAATTTATAAATTATTGGCACTATATAATTTGTAAAATAAGCTTGAACTTAGGGGACATATGTGTCCCATGATGATCACTATTCTTAAGTAGCATTAAATATGAAGGAAGTAAAGGCCTGTGGAAATGATCGAAACGTTTCCTTTCTGAACGAACAATAACTGTACACAAAAAGCTTTCTGGTAGAAAATGCAATTAAAAATTAATTTTCTGAGTGAGTAATTCACTGCGTAAACAATCAGAATCCTGTAATACCAGGAAGCATCTTGGTTTCATCAGTTCTGTCTGTTTTAACATCTTTGCTGAAACGAGACATACATGCTGGCACGGATTTGAATTTTCATTCCCATCACGTACATCTTGCGTGACATACAAGATCTGATGTCATTTTTATTTTTGTCTTACAACTCTTCCCTAATGCACTTTCATTGTTTTTGTTCCTCATAGCGAATATTTGTTTTCTTGATTGTATCATCTTGAGGGCAAATCGGGCTCTAATACTTTGATTTGTTTTGGAGTCCTTGACATAGGTGTGGTATTCGTATGGCTACGAAAGAGCAAAGAAAGAAAAAATTTGAATTTCACTTGGCACATTTTGTCTGCGTTGAAAAGGAAATTTGATTTACTTCTTCAATGTAAACTAAATATTTTTTTCTTCTGAATCTGATCTCTGCTTTTAGTAAAAATATTACTGCACGTCTCAATGATTTTTTAGCAATGTGATTTTGTATGAGATTTCCGCTAAGCTATTTTAAATATTTTTTTTTGTACGTTCCATTTAAATTTTAAGGAATTTATTTAAAATCAATTAACATATGTATGTTTAATAAACATTCATCCAATATATTTAGTTTACATTGAAGAAGTAAATCACATTTCCCTTTCAACGCAGACAAAATGTGACAAGTGAATTTCAAATCTTCTCTTTCTTTGCTTTTCCGTAGCCATACGAATACCATACCTATGTCAAGGACTCTAAAACAAATCAAAGTATTAGGAATCCGATTTGTCCTCAAGATGATACAATCAAGAAAACAACTTTTAGAACTGAAGAGCTTCTTGGTAATACCCAATTTTGTGTGGGGGGAGGGGGGCAAGCATTATTTATTTATTTATTTATTTTACTATTATTTTTTTGTACGTTCCATTTAAATTTTAATGTATTTATTAAAATGCATTAACATATATTTAATAAACATTCATCCAATATTTTTCAGAACATAGTTTCAAGAACATAGTTATTTTAAATGTATGCTTGAGATTTCAAAAAATTACTTTGCCGTATTTCATGACTATAACTAGTTTTGTTTTTGTATCATCGGAAAAAGTTCAGAATACCTATTTTTTTTTTTTTTTGAGTGTTCATTCCAAAAATAAACTTAGTTAATTGGCTACGTAATGTTATTATTTACGTTACTTTACAGAATACAGTTATATATTCAATACAGAATAAGATATGTAAAAGTCAACACAAATAGTTTCGCATTTTTATCAGATGTCCTTGTTTTTGTATATATTAAACATCAAAGGGTTTTACTTCAGTTGGTTTTTTTTGCTTGTAATCGTGTACAAGCTTGAGAATAAAAATTTAATTTTACTCAAAAAAATTGGGTAATATTAAAAATGTCATGCTAGAAACTCTTACCACAGCTTTCCTGTGGTAACGAGCATTTTTTCTTGTTTTTTAATGTCTTGGTTTAATTAAAAACAAATAAAAAAGTATATATTTTTAGAAATTTTTTTTAGGGAACAACGTTTTTTTTTCTTTAAAAATGCCACAAGCACATTTTACTTTTCCTTAGTTTTCTGAATTCTGTAAATTTTTCTTGTAATTTCGCTGAAAAACTTATTTTTAACTACATAAAATTTTCAAGTTTTTCACAAAGAATATAACAACTTAAACCTATAACACTATTGTTGCATTTATGTGTTTATTGTTTGGATAATTTTGACAGCTGCATCTAACCGGGCGATTTTTCCAAGAAGCTATGATTTAGCGGATGGCAAATATTTATAAGGATAAGCTAACACAATCCTTAATAATTGAGCATTTCATTCCATACATTTCAGTCCTTATTTTTTTTGGCAAAATCTTAACTATTTACACCCATATTAGTAGTTATAATTCAATTTTGTTGTACAAGTTAACACACATTTCTATTTGCACATGTAATTCACAAAATCTTTTAGCCAACTTTGAGTTCACATGATATGATACTACTAAATTTAATGCGTCTTAAAGGGTATGTTTAATGTATACCTAGTCGTTTTTCCTAATATGGATACAAGCAACTATAATTGCTAATTTGCAAAAATACAGATATACCCGTCAGCGTTCTTATATACTTTGACTTTTAGAGTTCAGCTATTGATTAAAGCAAACAAGCATTTTAGTAAAAAAAAAGCAAGTTAGCGATAAATCTAGTTGATTTATTTAAAGCCATACATTCGTTTCCTTGATGTTTACAATCATTAACAACTTTATCCGCACCAACTTATATCCAATGCACATACCACATTTAAATAATTTATGTGAGAAGCAGCAAGCTCATACATACGTAATTCAATTGCAATAGAAAAAAGGTTAATCATCTTTTCAATTACGAATAATTTAATGATAAGTGTTGCACCTCAACAAAGATCAACCGCAACTTTAGTGCTTGAAATTGTTTGAGACTCACTTAAAGTTTGAGACTTAAAAAGAGACTCACTATCAGTTACGATAAAAATTCTAATTTACTAAGAATTCAAAAAAAAAAAAAAAAAAAATCTAGTTTTCAACAATAGGATAAGGCAACTAAAACAATGCCAGTGATTTCACAGAAAAATACATCCGAATTGTCTTCATACTATATCTGTCAAATAATCAAACAATTCATCGCAATTAATCACTGAAGGGAAATCTATCGCGGTGCAGGATCATGTAAATGATGTATAACAATCACATAAATTAATACATTGATGGAAAGATTTTGATAAAGTCACTCGCATTGTAAGCATGTCACACCCTTCTTCGATAGTAATATGCTAATTAGCATTCAACCCACACCTCAAATAAATATCCCAATAAGCTTTCTCGTTCAATGCCTCATTAGGTTTGAATTTATTTCAAATCTTTAGATTAATCAATCCCACAAAAGATAATTGCAAACAGATTTTGCATATGTTAGAATCAAAAGAAGATTCTGTTTATGGTTGAGTGCTTATAATCACTTAAGCGTTGTTAACAATTTGAGGTGTCTGGAAGAATAATATGATAGGTCTAGAGTTCATTACCATTCGCACATACAAAGTTAAGAATAATAATTTCACGCTTTTACTTTCGTCGGAATGTTAATGGCCTTCTTGATGGGAGTCCGGATCAACTAATTCTTACAGCGATTTAAGGCGGAAATCATGGCAGCCAAAGTGTCTAGTAAAATAATAGCGCTTCTGGTAAAGTTTAATAGATAATTAATGATATTTACTTGTTAGCAAGGGTTCACTTCACGTGAAGGAAATTACAAAATTTCTGTTAACTCGATAGTAAGAAAAGACGTAATAAAGCTAATTTAAAGAGGATGAGGTAAGTTAATATACCCGAATACCCCCCCCCCCATCACCCGAAGTAATAATAGATTTTATACTTAACCATTTGATTTTATGATGGTAAAAAATGTAAAGAGATAATTTTCAACAGAGTTCAGTGTTAAAATAATCAATTAACCGACGTTTTGAAGCACAAAAATTGCTAATTACTGCAGACAGGTGTTTTGGTGTTGCAAGGAACACCTTTTTCATTGCAAAGAATTGTGAGCTTCTGGTGACTTTTCATCCAGAAGCTCATAATTATTTGCATGGAAAAGGGTGTTCCTTGTAACACCAAAACAAGTATCTGCAATAATTTGCAATTTTTGTGCTTCAAAACGCTGGTTAATTGATTATTTTAATTTTCAGCACAAAGGTATTTATTCGTTATATTGTTCATTGTATTCAATGTATCGAAACAACTGGAAATTGCACATTAGAAACATCATGAACAAATATGCCTTCGTTGCTTACTGCTTTCGGTGTTTCACCTTTTATACATAGCACAAGCACAAACCCTGAGTGAAAAAGTTTTTTTTCATATTCTATTGTTTTGTTTTTCGATTTTTATAGCTGATTTATTCTGTTACGAAGACCAGCATTAATCACAAGGTTAATGTTTTAATATTTAAGCTAGTTGATTATTAAACGACTTTAACTTACTTTCTTTTATCAATAGGTTCTTGTAGTTTAAATAAATATTAATAACACACATCTTCTCCTTAACATTGCCGGGACCAAAATCAAGAAATAGTAGAGAATTTTTAGGATTATTTAAATTTTACGTCCCTCCTTCCTCAGAGTTACTTTAAAAATAGTAATTTAGCGTTTTAGATGTATGGATCCAGCACTGAAGATAATTGCGCATAAAAAAAGAACGAAACCCCATTTACAGACTTATTTTATAGGCTGTAAGTATCGCCTGAACCAGCTGTTATTATTTTTAAATGTTTGATTACGTCATATAAAGTAGAAGGCTATTCATAATACAAATGAAACGTTCTTTCTCATCAATACATATACGTGTAGATGAAATTCTGATCTGTTTAGGTATCAATTATAAGTTAAGTTATTTTTCTAATGAATATTAATTATTTTTCTACGTAACACTAATGAATACTTCTAATAACTATTAATATATATATTTTTTAATTTCCAAAGAAATGAAACTGAAAGTTGATTTTCTACTTTCGAAACTTTGATTGTAGAAATGTTGAAAATCAAATTTTAATTGTATTGATTAAAAAAAAATGCTGCACTTCATCTTACAAAAAAAAAAAAATAATAATAATAATAAAAATGCTGCACTTCATCTTACAAAAAAAAAATCGTGATCACTCTCCCTCTTCATGTGTTAAAAAGAAAGAAAGCATTATTAAAGGTTCAGAAACCAAGAAGGGTATTTAAACCCATTAAAAATTTCAATAATATTGCTCAGTATGTTACTGCTAATGTTTTTCAAAATATACTGTCACTTAAGGGTTTAATGAAAAAAATATTTCACAATCATGTTTTTTTTTTCTAATTCATATAGAATTGGTTTCGTTCTTCCATTTTCTAGTGAATACATTTTAATGATTTAAGCACCGTTTGTGAATTCATGTTTTATTTTTAAGTTACAGTTTATATTTACAAGCTGATGTTTTACGAGTATAATTTGTTTTTGTATATTTTGGGTAAACAACTTTAATGTATTTCAAGTTTTAAAATTGCCTACAAAATGAATACAAAATCAATCATTTGTTTAAGACAAAACGTATTTTTTACCACCTTGAAGAAAACATACGAGGTTGATATCATAGTTCAAGAAATAAATCAAAATTTCTTGACATTGAAATAACCACGCTCTAATAGGGGTACAACCTATAATAACTTAAAAAAGCATCATCAGCATGAGAATCGGCAGTAGATCCTTATCAGCCTCGAGTTTCTTCGCTTAAAATTCCTATTTTCCTCCCTTATTCAAGGTTAAAAAAAAAAAACCTTCTTTACATGGAAAATCAATTTCCTCGCGTGAATTCCTTGGTTCACTTGACACATGGAATTTCTAACGTAATAATCCTATTTCAGAGACTATTTTCATAATAATGCTTATTGTCCGGCAAAATGAGGTTTAAGAAGTATAAATATCCGTTAAATGCATGAAATCAAATGCCTCTGCGGTATTTCTGAAAAATTTGAAGTGGTAGGGGCGGGTTAGGTAAGTTGCAGAGAGAGAGAGTTGCATCAAACCAAACAAGAAGTAATTGATAGGTGTAGGGAATTGGTTTTGTAGCGGTCTAGTGATTTCCCTGCACGCAATGTGATACATTGTTGTAAGAATTTCTAGTATGTGTCTCACAATGGAAATTTTATCTTCTCTTTTTTGATATAACATCCATATTTGACTGAAATAAGACGAAAAATTTTTAAGCTTGAAAGACTCTCAGTTCAAAATCTTTTTTCGAATCAAACAACTATTAAGATGCTAGAATTCAGTCATTAAAGTTAACGCGAAGAAATTTTGTCATGCTTCGTTGAGCTCATATACTAATTCCCTTCCGTGTAAAAAGCAATTAAATGTTTTGTTATTTTGCAAAGTAATACCGATTTTAAAAGTTAACAGTTTTAATTATCAAGACGTAGTTGAAATCCCTGCGGTTATTTGTTTTTCTGTTATTTACTTTTAAGAGCAATTTGCGTTAGTAGTTTTCTATTTTAGGATGAAAAGAGAAGTAAGTAAAATAAATCCAACCGAAAACGAAACCTTAATGCATCAAAGAAATGAAAACAATTATTGAGGCGTTAAACATACATATTCATAGTGAGCACAACGAAATTACCAATAGAACAATAGCTATTGCTTGGTTTTTTTTTCCAAGGCGAGGAAATCCTCCTTGAATTTTTTTAAAGGAATAAAATTCGTTTTAATCAGTGAAATTTTCAAAAACAATGAAGACAGGCCCGTCATTTGAGGGGGAGGGTTAGGGTCAGAACCAAAATATGATGATTAAAAAACTGATGTTTTTACATAAAAGTTAGTGTCATTTTAGTTTTTCGATAAAATTAAACTGCGGACGCATCCTTTTCCGCCCATACCCCCATTTGAAATGATGGACCTGAATTGAAGATCTAAATAATGATCATTGCTGCAAAAAATAATCTTTCTAAGTACGAAATGGGAGATGGTAGGGAAAGAAATGATCCCGACTATTTTGATTTTTAATAATTTAGAATGTTTGACATTTTGTATTTTAAAAAATAACATAAAATTCAACTATATATAATCTTAAAAAACGCAAATGCTTTTAAGCTCAAATATTTAACGATGCTAGGCTTTCATTTAAACCACAAAGCGTTAAAATGTGCTTGACTAAACTTTTGAGACGTATTTCCGATTTTGAATGCTTGAATTACGCTTGTAAAGGCGTTAAAAATATATCTCCGGGAACAATATAACCTACTGTTTTACTATGATTAAGGCCTGGACAAGAAAATCCATATAGTATTTAACATCTAGAAACTCAAATCTCTATCTCTGTCATATCTTTGATTGTGAGCTTGAGTGTGCGCATTCTAATTGCGGAGAAATGAAAGCAAGAAGATGCATTCTTTACCAATTTCATTCGTGACCAACAATTCAAAATGTTACATTATATGCGGATCATGGATCATCAGTAGACCTTAACTCACATCATGCTCATCATTTGTGCTTTATATTGAAGAGCCATCACGACACAAAAATCCCTTAAACCCTGTTTCCGGTTGTTGTCTTAAATGATACAAGCACGCAAGACATGGGAAAGTCCAATGAACAGCGTACTCAATTTGTGTATAATCCCTTCTGTTACGCTTTATTTTCCCGGTTCTATTGTGAAGCGGTAAAGATTAACGGTTTTTAGTAAAAGTGCTCATGAAATACAATTTTTTTCCCCTTTTGTATTTGGAAAATATGACAAAAATCTTCAAATATTTACACAGTTTGTTCTCAACTTGAATACGTTGCTTTTTTTTTCATTTATGATCAAATTTAAAATAACACGTAATACGTAAACTAATAATCAGTATACACGTTTCAATTAAGTTATTTTGCATGTGATTTACTTATGGTATAGGCATTTCTGATCATATTGGGGTTAATATATCCAATATTTGCGATCAACACGAGATTAGATTGGTTACGTAAAGATTTTAAGAAAAATGAGAATTAGATTTCATTAGTTTTTAACCAAAGCCATCATAAACGACCTTCATGTAAAAATTGATTTTAATATTGGATACGAAAAATTGTACAATTTTTTCGGTTAACGTGCGCAAGTTAGAATGCATATATTTTGTAATTAGACATAATAATACACTGTTTGATGTTTCGGCGTTAGATTGAGTGAACATAAGATTACCTGATATTACATGTTCAAGTGTTTTTTAAATGAAATTATCGATTTTGGTGTCTTTATGAATTCGAGATAGAACAGAACATTTGGATATTAGCCTGAAAAGTCTTAGTTTAACCCTTGTTTTAAATACAACCATGGAAAAACCATATCTAGAGCGAAAAAATCCTTTTTCACAATTTTTCTTAGTTTTGTTTCTAGCAGTTTTTCTTACAGTTCTATAATTGAGGGGGAAATAAGTAATATACAGTACTTTGAGAGGAATATTCTTCAAAATTCTTAGAAATTACACAATATAGCACGAATTAGCTTATACAATGATTGAACAATTTTCAGCAACAAATTATCATGTTCATCAAATGAAAAATATTCATATATTTTTTAAGTGATTCTTGAATTTAGAGACCTTAGTGTATGGTTTTGTTCAATTTATTAAATTTTAATACATGAATTTAATTTTCAAAATCTCCAACAAAAGAAATGTGGTTTTGCATTAATTTTTTTAGCTCTGTACGGATAATTATGACTAAACATTTTCCAAATTTTTGCGTAAATAAATTTTTAAATAATACAAAAAAAAATAAATAAATAAATAAATAAATAAATAAATATGTTCTTCATAAACGGTGGCTTTTACTGAAAAACTTTAGAACAAACATGTAGGAGAGAAAATTAGAGTTAAAGAAGATTTAAGTTACGAAAACAGCAAAGGATTTTTATTTCACAGTTAAATTAATAAGACTTAAAATGTTTTCCAGACACGATTTACTAACATCCAGCAGTTCACAAAATCAATCTTTAATGATATTCCTTCTTATAAAAATTCAACGTAGCACACCGACTATTGATTTGATTGGAAGGAACTAAACGCTACAAGGTATTCCCGGGCAGATGCAAATAAGAACAGGTAAGTGCAGATAAACAACTTGAGAAAAATAAGCAAGAAATTTTATGACAGTGATTATTTAAATGTACAAGACAACAGAAACCTGTTGGGGGGAAAGTGATTGAGAATGCTGAGCATACTGTCGTTAAAGGTTGCCAAACAAATCTGGGTGGTACTTGAAGAAGATTCCATTGTCTAGTTTTTAATTCAAAGAATTAATAGTATGTCAAAGGAGATCATACTACAACATTACATATGAACCAATTGTAGAATTTCGGTATACTTTTTTTCAGGAATTTTTTTTCCAAGAGTGTTCAACGGGGGGGAGGGGGGGGGATGGCCACATTAAGTAATTGTAATTTTAGAGGGGGAGCGGGAGGGGTAAGGTATTTTTTGATTGTTTAAATGCTTTCGTTCATGAGGGGGTTTTATGATATTTAGGGATTGCATCATTGCTCTTGTGGGCATTGACATCCTTGATTTTCGCAAAGTAATAGGTAATAAAAAGGGGGTGCTTGCTTCAAGATTCTATATTGATGATTTTCATAAAATATGTCTTTGAATGATGAGTACTTTCTTATAAAAAATTGAATGTATGGCTAAATATAATTGTAACTTTATTTTATTCACCTTCTCACATTAATTTGATGTCAGCTTCTAGAAAAGTTTTTTTATGAATCAAAATAAAATCAGTCAATTTAATAAAAGGAAAGAAAAGCAAATATCCCGGTTAAAAAATCATCGTCATTAATCTTTAGAGGTGATATTACAAGTCAATCATTTATCCATTAACAGGAGCTTAAATGCCCCGTATGCGATAGGTTTTAGTCTTGTTCGATGTAAACATGCTAAATTATTTCACAACAGTAAACAAGCTGATGTGTACATCACATGACTTCTTTTTACACCCATTTAATGTTAATTCCCCATTATTGGCAAATTTTATGTGATTTAATTATTAACTCTCTAAATATTGCCAACAGTGGCCAAATTGAAACCAGATTTAGAAAAAAAATCGCCAAATGTGTCGCCAAGTTGGCAACAAAACTTGGCGACCAAAAGACTGGCGATATATATTGCCCAGTGTCCGCCAAATTATAACACCACTTTAGTTTACATCGAAATTAACAATGATTTCCCCCAAAAAAGGGTTCAAAAAACCTCCTTTGGAGCATCCGAATGCAACCGAAAAGGGAGGTGCAGAACTAGACCCCACTAGGAGTCCACATACCAAATTTCAAGTTTCTAGGACATACCGTTCTTGAGTTATGCGACATACATACGCACATACGTACATAAGCACATACGTACATACGCATATACATATGTACATACAGACGTCACGAGAAAACTCGTTGTAATAAACTCGGTAATCGTCAAAATGGATATTTCGGGCTTCTATATGTTCTTAGGAATATATGCACCGTGGTCGGGTCGAAAAAAACTCAACATTCATTCGGGGGTGAGCAAAATGGAAATTAAGGTCGATTTTTGAGTGAATTTTTTTTCGCGAATACAATACTTCCTTTTTTGTAAAACGAAGTAAAAAACGGCTCTCGTGCACTTTTACAGAATGTTATGTGTTTATAATTCTTAAATTTAACAAATACATGCTTTCCTAGTCAGCTAAAACTTATTAGTGTTTTTGTGATATGAAAAAAAAAATGTTATTTTTGGGAAAACGAATAATGATAAACTTTCCAGCCACAACTTTTTCTTTCATGTTTCTTTATTTGATACTTAAAAGCATGGATAATAAGCAGCAAAGATCAAAACTGGTTATTGTTAAAAAATTTGAAATTTCCTTCTAAAACGAGCTGATGTTTAACGTGAACTGATGCGATACGCACATACAGACGTCACGAGAAAACTCGTTGTAATTAACTCGGGAATCATCAAAATGGATATTTCGGGGGTCTATAGTGTGGTCGAGAAGGAAAAAAAAAAACTCAACATTCATTCGGGGGTGAGTAAAATGGAAATTAATCTTGATTTTTGAGTGAAATTTATTTCGCGAATACAATACTTCCTTTTTTGTAAAAGGAAGTAAAAAGTAAGCTAGAATGTTAGAATTTCCTGTTTTAAGAATGTTTAAAACATTATTGACATGATTCATTTTATTTTGTACAAAAATCGATGAAAACACAATTGCTCACCAATAGTTATGTTTTGAAGGGATCTCGTGAGAATAGCCATTGCCTAATACTTCCTAAATCTCTTACATTCTTGCAACTAAGTAATTTCTTGCTTCAGAGAATCCTCACATCAAAACTACTTTGAATTGTTATCAACAGCTCATTTATCTCATTTTTCCATTACTGTAATTTCGCAATCAAACTAACAGCACGTTTCTATTGTCTATTTCTGCCATGATAGAATAATAAGGCAAAGAGTTTCTAGTTTGTCAATCAACATGAAGAAGTCCTGTAATTATATTTTTTATCAAAGTGCCACAGTTATTACATGTGTCGAACAAGGCTTAAATAGCAGTATCTATCTTAGCGTGGGCTGAAGTTAAGGTTACTTTTAAGGATTATGCTGATAAACTTCACTGACAAGCATTGTTCAGAGCTGATACCGGAAAAGTTTGTTGGAGAATGTCGCTGGGACATGGTAGTCATAGACTAAGCCAAACAAAACTTCGCAGCAGTGAAAAGACAACGGTAAAATCTAAGACAGAAGATTAAAAAGTGAACGTTACCGTACTAATCCTGAATGCATTCAAGTCGCGCCCCAGTGATTGTTTTCGAAGATTCATTTTAATCTAAAGAAAAGATGACAAGGGAAAGTTTCTTCTGCTTGTTGTTCCGGGTTTCCAATGTTTTCTATCATCTGAGGTTTCACCAAGTTTCTTTTGGCGTGAGAATGAAAAGGGAAGTTTATCTCAAATTGTGCGTCAATCATTACTGAGGTGCACTAATGTATGACTGATTGATGATTCTTCGAGTTATGGAGAACGTTGTTGTATTTCCCTGCATACTATATATTCAAGTAACTTATTATCTTCCACCCAAGTTTGATGAAAACTATTTTAACTATCCCTGTAAGAATACTTAAAAAAGAAACCAGACTTAATGTGCCTGATAGTTCTCAAATCAACGTGATACGAAAAATTGTTTAGAAACTTAGAAAATATATTGTTTCTCCTTTAAGTGGAGGATTGAAAAACTAAATAATAGGCAAAGTTGCTGCCATAGCTTTCATTCTTTGAAGCAATGATCTCTGCCAAATTGCAGTCTTTTTGAGTAAACTGAGGCAATATATTTCTGACACCAATTATTTATGCTGGTTATTTTTCTATTCTATAGATATTTTATGAAGGAAAATTATAGCTATATTTTCCGTAAATACTTCATTTATTTTAGGTAAACCTAGGAAACAAGTTTCCATAAATTTTAAAGGTCTGTTTATGATAGTTATAGAATCGATAGGGTAAAGTTTCCGGAAATTTCCGAGAGTTTCCATAAACTCTCTCCACATAATCAGTAATAGTTATTCTTAATTGGTTATAAGAGTGTTTTGAAGACTTTTGAATAGCTTAAAAGTTGTATTCTTTTATTGTTTTGTTTCTCAAGACTCATGATAGTTTTTTCATTTTAAAAATATTTCTAACTTATTATTTAGGCACTAAAGGGGCTTTTATACTAGCTAGAAGTATAATCAATTAGTTTAGAAACATATTTTATACTTCCTTCTTGGCGGATTCAAAAGTTTTAA